>NC_137268.1:2210534-2268034 GCF_053477335.1 Acartia tonsa | reverse complement strand
CTAAAAGGTTTAGGTCCTGTCTTTCTTTTTGTAAATATAGTAAGTGATAATCAAGGATGAGAGCCAAGGACGTCCAAGCTTTTTTATTTGGGGGGGGGGGGGGGGGGTGAAAAATAGTATAGTATAGAAGCAAAAAATATTAAAAGATGTGAACATACTAATTTATATTATACTAGAGGCTAAGCCACAAGAGGCTCCCAGGGGAAAGCCAGCCCTTTTTCATTTTAGTTTAAAAAAGAAAAAAAAGAAAAAATTGAGGGGGTAATTTCACTTGGGAGGGTGGTGTATAGTACTTACCCCAAAATAGATATAAACCATCCAAGGACCAATGAGAAGCTACATTCTAAAGCAGAACCTTATCAATTCAGCGGTGCAGTGCAGTGGTACGAACAGACACACAGACAGATTCCTGTTACTTTTATGTAAGGGTATGTGTGGGCGTTGCTACAAAAGACCAACTCTACAAAAGACCAACGCCTACAAAAGACCAACTCTACAAAAGACCAACGCCTACAAAAGACCAACCCTACAAAAGACCAACGACTACAAAAGACCAACGCCTACAAAAGACCAACGCCTACAAAAGACCATCACCTACATAAGACCAACAACTACAAAAGGGTCGATTTTTTAAAAGCAAGGTTGTATCGGGTTCGAAACTATTCCGTTACGTAGCAAACACAGACTTTGGACAAACTGTCGGACGGAATTTTAAAATTCACCCTGTGGACAAAGTTATTCAAGAAAGAAATTTCGGTTTTGAATTTTGTCCTTGTGTTTTAATCGCCATATTGGATATCATTAAAATTGGAAGATTTTTTCTTTAAAATTTAGAAGATTTTCAAGCCATTATTTGATTACATTGATACAAAAAAATAATTACAATTTTTTTCTTGTATTTGTGTTGCTTAAAATCTATTTAAAGCATACATTATATTCATTAATTTGATAAATACAAATATGATGCTACACCAGTTGCAGCTATAGACCTTCCAGCTCTACGATTTTTTTTATGCGTTGGTCTTTTGTAGGCATTGGTCTTTTGTAGGGTTGGTCTTTTGTAGGCGTTGGTCTTTTGTAGAACCGACTAGTTGGTCTTTTGTAGGCGTTGGTCTTTTGTAGAGTTGGTCTTTTGTAGCAACGCCTATGTGTGTACTAGGGTCGGGCCGAATACCGGATATCCGGCTTATTTCTAATGCCGGATATTCGGTAATTTGCTGAAATCCGGCGTTAGCCAGATATCCAGCCGAATACCGGATATCATGCATTAGAAATCAGCCGGATATCCGGTATCCGGCCTAACCCTAGTGTGTACAAAACTTAGAAATAATCCTGGTTGTCCTGCTTAGCTTATTACAGATTGATGAATGGATGTTGAATAGGCTTCAATTAAGTGCTCAACTCAACTCATACAAATGGAACAAAAACAAGGAGTATGACGTTGGATGCAAGCGAAATGTCTTAAAAATTCTATTATCTGAAAGTTATAATTTTCATTTTTTTAAATATGGCATAAAAAATATTTATATAGAGTAATAATAGATAATCATGTATCTAGCCCATGTAGGAGGGGTTAATCCTGCACCTGGGCTCTTAACCTAACCTTACATACAAAAAGCATCAAAAATATGTTTTTTTATATAAGCAATACGATCCATAAATGATATTGGTTGGGCGAATGGGGCGCTTGTCCAAAATCTGCGGTATGGAGATCGCTCTTCTATGAGTGCTACTTAAATCCTACTTTTATGGCAATACACATAGACATTCTCAAAGTCGGCTTGTCAGTGAAGAATGCTTTTCCTTTTATTCCCACAAGTATAATACGAATTTGGTTGAACCCATGGCTGTTCAACAAATACCCACGCACGGTATTATATTGCTTTAAATTAAGAATAAATAACTGGTTACGATGTATCTATATCATATAAGTATATCAAGTACATAAGAAGGAAGATGGTTTTATAAAGTGTATTTATATTACAAGTGAATCAGTTAAGTATGAAAGATACAGGATAGGAGATAATAAACATAAGTAGTGTAGAACAGGAGAGGGCCTTAAGTCCAAAGCATCTAATTGTGCATAGTGTTAGACCTTTGACATAAGACCTAGGCACAATTCATGCTAAGTACTAAGGAACCTAAATTTAAACTACAATGCATGCTAAATTAACTAAGATCATTACCTTTAAGCCAGGAGAAGAACTTAATAGTTCAAGAGTCAATGAATAACTGACTGATTTTAAGAGGTGAAAGTTATAAAAACAACTATTTACCAGGATCTAGTCCTTGTCTGTTTAATAAGGTGTTTGTATGTTAAACTTGTGACGTAAATGTAGCTATAGCTGTAGGTATACTTAGTTTTACATAATGGTTGCATATAACAATATTCAATCACATATAGATTACCATCGATAGGCTAGTATTACCCATATTTAGTGTTATATTGGTAATAATAGGCCTGAAAATGCATAAAAATACATTAAAACTTCCTGAGGGCTGACCATATTATCTGTGTCTTATGCCCTGTAGTGCGCGAGATAATTGCTATAAACTGTCAATCAATATTTAGACTAAAGTCTTATATTGTATTAATTTTATAGAGGGTATAAATAAAGTGAACTAGATGCAAAGCATTTCTATAAGAATCTTGTCTGTACGTTCAAAGAATTTTGAAATTTGGATGTCGCATCTCCAATATGAGGTAAACCATCAAAATTGTTACTGGACAAAGTGTCTTAAAAATCAGCCATTTGACAAAAGAGGGATAATCCATCTCTGTTTTAAAGGTTTTCTTTCCTACTTCCCCTCTCGTCTCCCTCATTTTTATTACTTCACATAACTGATTTTTGAGACTCTTTGTCAGGTCACATCAAAATTACCAAATCTGCAAAAGAAAGAACAAATATTTAAAAAGGAAAATTAAGAAAACAAGGATGACAACATCCATAAAAGCGAAGCTCTGAAACGGTAGGACAAACGGACATTAACACTTGTATAATGTCAGAACTGAATAATCAGAATGCGAATGTATAAGAGTCAAAGCAAAATTGTAAGTAAATTTGTTGAAAAACTGCTTGATACAGGATAATGATTATGGACATACTTACATTTTTAGGACTTGATTATAGAGTTGCTTCGCTTATAATATTGTACTTTGTTGTCCCAGGAATCAGTATACCAAAAATCAGACCAATGTGATAATTAGGTCACATACAAATTTGTTGTTAAAAATGTAAAAAAATCAACATGTTTAATATGGACGTACGGACATTCTGGTAATGATTATAGAGTTGCTACGCTTTCTAACTCGTACCTAACTATTACAGGAATCACCATGCAAAATTTGAAATCGATAGGACAATTCTAACATGCCTAAATTAACGAAAAAAGCTATTTAAAAAAGTAAAAAAATCAACATGTTTAAAATGGACGTACGGACATTTTGGTAATGATTATAGAGTTGCTATGCTTTCTAAATCGTACCTAACTACTATAGGAATCACCATGCAAAATTTGAAATCGAAAGGACAATTCTAACATGTCTAAATTAACAAAAAAAAAGCTATCCATGACGGACGGACGTACGGACGGACGGACCGACCCTAATTATAGAAAAGCTTCGCTTTTAAAAATGAAAAATAAATTAACTAAACACAAAAACTTAGGGAAAGCATAATATAAGTAAATCTTAATGGGGTACAAATGGATTACAACGCACGTAAACATACACACATACACACACATACACACCCACACATACACACACATACACACACACACACATACACACCAACACATACACACACACACACACACACACACACACACACATACACACATACACACACACACACACACACACTTATACACACATACACCCACACACACAAATAACATACACACATATAAACACATACATCAAGTAGTAATGGCTTTGTGGGAACGAGTTAATAGGGCTAGTCGATTTTATACAAATTAAAATTTTGGGTAAAGTCCCCTTCGTGGCAATGCCTCTTAAGGGACGTTTCGTAATAGTTTTACAGTAGCTTTTCCCCTATTTCTAGCCCCTGCGGAGGGCTCTAACCCAACTTAACCTAACCTAAAATAACCTATAAAAACTAATGTGAAAATACGACAAAATATCCCTTAAGAGGCGTTGCTACGAAAGGGATTAAACCTAAAATTTCTTTTTATAAAGATGTAAATTTAGTTAATACTTCTTATAGACTTTTCTTTCAACAATTCAAAAAATACATATGCTATTACATATACATATATGCTATACATATACGTTTAAGCTTTTTTGTCGGGGTGGGGGGGGGGGGGGTGAACACCTCTTTTCCTATCCCCTTTTTAATGCTATTCGACCATTAGGCAAATTACCAGAAGAATTTAATTTGTGTACTTTTGACTTTGTTAAAGCTTTCGATGTAAATAAAGAAAATTATAACTTAAGTTAACATATTTTAATCATGTATTGTTTGAGTGTATTGAAGCCAATTTCTGCAAATAGTTCAGAAAGGGTTATGAAGATTCGGAATTATAAATCGGTGCATACTACTATGGATAAATAAGGCACAATAATAATAATAATAATACATTTGTATGCAAGTGATATCATGTCAATGAGAAAGAAACAAGGACAAGTTAAAACAAAGCATTTCACCATTGCATTGTTTAAATATATGAAAAATGTCTTTGTCGGCCCGAGAATCGAACCTATCACCTCCTATGCGACGATGTATGTTAAAACTAGACTACTAGATTAACTGGGGAGGGGGGGAGGGATTATTGTTTGTCCATTATTTATTGTTATATGACTGTAAGTAATGCAACTGCGGTTTTATTTAGTGGTTTGGACAGAAATAATGCACAATGGAACAATACTAGAATTTAGAGAAAATATGATAGAATACACGATTCATGCATGCTTTTACTCTAATTTTTTTTGAAACTGACAATCAATATGAGATTTGAGGGAAACCATTAATCTAATTTATAGATTTTTAAACTGACTTTAGATATTTCTCTTTGGATAGTTGACTTATCCAACTAAAAACTAGCCATAAACCTGCTATACCAACACAAATATTTTTCGAAACCCCTTATACACCAATTGGTTCATTTATTTTAGAGATATAAATAATACACTCTCAAAGTCATATGTAATGAATTAATATTAGATCATCTTAAATAAAAATTCCTTTGTCTGAAGGTCCTAATTCTGCAGTTTAAATGAAATTGAGATAAACCTGTTTATGGATTAAGCCATTCCCCCTTTTACTGTTATTGTTAAACAAATATGTAGCTTAGAAAACTTTTGTTATTAAAACTTTTAGAATTTTGTTTTTCAACTGTGAAGTAAATGAAAATGTGAGAAAGGCTCGTGCGCTCTACATCATTAATAAATATGTAAACTAACTTTTAATGCAGTTGTAAAAACTTTATTATAATTACATATATCAGTACTTGAAGCATGCCAAAACTAATCGATTTAATGACAATACATGTCGGGTGGGGAGATTTTAAAAAATATATATTTCTCGTACTATAGACTTTTATTAACAAAAACCTAAATCCTTATATTAAGTAACAGGATCTGTATCTGTCTGTACTAAAGGATCTCACAACCGCTGAACCGATTCGGTTATACTTTACAATGTAGCCTCTCATAAATCCTTGGAAGGTTTATAACTATTTTGGGGGAGGGTACCACAACCCTCCAAAGCGAAACCTCCCCTGAGAAAAAAAGACATAATTTTTTCTATTATTATCTTTAAAAATTTAAATAAAAAGGGGGTGGGGGTCAAAATTTCAAGTGCCACTAGAGGTCTCTAGGGGCATAGCCGCTGGTATTTTTTATATAAGTAAACAAGCCTAAACTAAAGCTTTTATTGCATTGTTCATGGACTTCATGAATGAAAATGGATAATATGCAGATCATAAACCAATAAATATTTAAGTCCTTTTTCGTCTTCTAGCAAATTGCTTTTTGGTCTTATGTGGTGACTTAGCTGTGTTTTTATTTCTGATGTTATTGGCTGATATTTAAAGACCCAATTTAATTAAAGCCGGCACAGAGTCCCCACTACTTGGGTAGAGTCTCATATACACCGTACCCCCTCTATTATTTTACTTTAATCATAAAATTTTAGGGTTTTTTATAGAAATTCTTTTTCCTGTTAATTCTATTAAATCACCATTTTTAATATAAAGACAAATACAAAAGTATAGTTATATTTTCTTACAAACGGACGACTTAAATGAATAAAAGATTCGCTTTAAAGAATAAATCAGTATGTAACATTTATATTTATAATTTATTATTACTGTTGTTTATAAATATTACATTACTTTGAAACAACTATATTTTATAAATAAATTAATAAATTATTTGTGATTAGTTTAATTTGTATTAAAATTCAACATGTTATAAAATTTAAAGACTGAATTTAAACAACTTATAATTATAGATAAATTATTGGGGAGAATTAAAAAAGAAAAAAAACGAATAAATACTTTATTTAATGAAAAATAAGGAAATTGAGATAAATAAGACAAAAATTTAAGCTACATGCATCTTTAACGTTAGGGAAGGAAAAGGGTTGTTTGTTGTCACATAAGAATTGATAGAGGTTGCCATCTTAAGAAGGAATAAAACCATATCTGAATAGTTATTTATCGCATTGTATTAAAAACAGCTTTCTGCAAATATTAAAATGAAAAATTTTAAGATTGATACAAATTGTGTTAGCCCTGAATGACCGAAGGCCCTGGCTAGCAATTATTTAATGATTTTGATTTTAGCATTTATGGAAAATTGTCTGTAATACGATGCTATAAAAGATAAATCTTGGCAACCTTTTTTAGTGATTTGTAGACGAGCTATAGGAGGATTGAAGATAAGAGTAGTGCTGTCTAAAATTAAATGGCAAGGATGAGGACAAACTGCATGGAAGATTGGGGTGCTGCATGCTAAGATGAGGAGGACTCAACAGCCCCCCACCCTCCTTGCTAGTGGGTGTTGGAGTTGCCAGTGGATGTGGAAGACTTGAGAATAAATTGCCAGCTGCGGCATGATTGGGTGGCGGGGAACATCCTGCTGGTGGCACAGGGAAACTTGAAGCTGATATTGTTGATGACTGAGAAGTATGTTGGGAATGATGTGAATGGGATAATCCAACTGGGGAACCAGGATTACTGCCACTGTCACTGGTCAAGAACTGGTTTCTAAACGCTCCCGCAAGGGGATTACTGGTACCGCCACTTGTGCTGATCCCAAGACTGGTTGAGTATAGATCACTTGCACTGGTGCTGACAACTGGAAGACTGCTGTAGAGCATGCCCATACTACTAGCAGTACTTGTTGTTAACCCTCTACTGCCGACACTGTTTCCAGCATTTGCACGTGGCAACAATGTTGAGCATATACTTGCCACCTCACTGTGTCCAGCACCACTTACGGATGCTGTTGCACCACTTGATAGGGTAGCATGATGTTTGCTAATAGCTGAAGGATGTGGGTTGTACAGGCTGTGAAGTGAGTCGCGCGGCGTATTGTAGAAGCTCTGGATTGATGACTTGCTGTTGGCAGCTGCTGCAGAGTAGAGGCCGTGGAGGCTGGCAGCTGCTCCCCCAGCATACAAGCTGGCACCAGTATTGTTACCTGCCCCTAGCCCTAGATGATCTTTGTCACAGGAGCCCAAATCTTTTCCTGAAAAGAGAAATATTTTTTCAGAAAAAAAAGAACGTTTTTGTTTTATAAAGTTTTAAAGAGTGTGTCAGTAAGTCACTATAACTAAATAAATCAGCTTATAATTTTCTATTTTATTGACTGGTTTTAGGCTTTTTTATTGTTGTAAATTTCAATATTTCTTGTGATTTATTGACAATGTCTAGCAATAGCTTAGCCTAACTGCTGTAAGTGTCCTTAAGGATCACAATTATATAAATATAACATTATACTGTATACATCAACAGTGTGGTTAAAATCCAATTAAATTGAATACCTGAATATATGCCAGACAAAGATTCCTTGCTAGAGTACAGGTTGCTCAGGTTGTTCATGGAGGTCATCATGTTGGAGCCTGGCATTCCAGCAGCTGCCCAATATGCGGCGGGATGAGGGGCAGCTGGGAAGGCAGGAGAGGTGGGAGACAATAAACCTGAATTATTAAATCTCAATATTAAGAAAGTGTTAATTTTACACACTGACAAATAGAAAAATAATACAATCTTACGACAGTAATAAACAGAAATGGAAATCTAGTTTGAAACATAAGTTGCATGTATTATCTTCAACAAGTAAATTATCGCACTGTATTCATGACATCATTCCTCGGATATTGAAAATTATAAGTTGAAAACTGGAAAAAATTTAATGATTTTATTTTCATATTCGTGGAAAGTTGTCTGTAATACGTTGCTATACATGATTTTTCAGTATTGCTGAAAACCAATTTCAATTTGCGGATTTTAATCGGTTTTGAAATAAATAAGTTCCTCCATCCAGTAAAATTTTTACCTGGAAGCTTAGAGTAGCTGGAATAGCTATTATGATGGTGTGCTAGCAAGCTGTTGAAATCTGATGCATATTTGTATGAAGGGTCTGTACACTGTAGCTGGCAAGCTTGCATCAGAGCATGGAAGTCAAACTTGTATGCATATCTTTTTCCATGTACCTGAAGAAAATTTAACATAAATGCATAAATAGAATGAATTAAAAATAAAAGTACTTGAAATAGTTGAAAAAAGAGATTTTGATATCTTAATTAAAATAGCATTATTAAAGAAAAATTAATCCCTCAACGACAAGTCCATCCAATCAAGGCAAAAAGTTGTTTGCAATTTATCTATTAATGGTTTTAAATGTCACATTTTGACATAATTCTTCTCACCTTGGTCATAATATTTTTGTCTTGATAGTATTACAGAGACCACTAAATTGTGTCATAATTCTACTCACCTTGGTCATAATATTCTTGTCATAATAGTATCGCAACGCCCTGGACATTTTGTCATAATTATACTTATCTTGGTCATAATATTCTTGTCATAATAGTATTACACAGACCTCTACATTGTGTCATAATTCTACTTACCTTGGTCATAATATTCTTGTCATAATAGTATTACAGAGACCTCTACATTGTGTCATAATTCTACTCACCTTGGTCATAATATTCTTGTCATAATAGTACTACAGAGACCTTTATATTGTGTCATAATTCTACCTACCTTGGTCATAATATTCTTGTCATAATAGTATTACAGAGACCATTACATTGAGTCATAATTCTACTTACCTTGGTCATAATATTCTTGTCATAATAGTATTACAGAGACCTCTACATTGTGTCATAATTCTACTTACCTTGGTCATAATATTCTTGTCATAATAGTATTACAGAGACCTCTACATTGTGTCATAATTCTACTTACCTTGGTCATAATATTCTTGTCATAATAGTATCGCAGCGCCCTCTACATTGTGTCATAATTATACTTACCAAGGTCATAATATTCTTGCCATAATAGTATTACAGAGACCTCTACATTGTGTCATAATTATACTTACCTTAGTCATAATATTCTTGTCATAATAGTATTACAGAGACCTCTACATTGTGTCATAATTCTTCTTACCTTGGTCATAATATTCTTGTCATAATAGTATTGCAGAGACCTCTACATTGTGTCATAATTCTACTTACCTTGGTCATAATATTCTTGTCATAATAGTATCGCAGCGCCCTCTACATTGTGTCATAATTATACTTACCAAGGTCATAATATTCTTGCCATAATAGTATTACAGAGACCTCTACATAGTGTCATAATTCTACTTACCTTGGTCATAATATTCTTGTCATAACAGTATTACAGTGACCTCTACATTGTGTCATAGTTATACTTACCTTGGTCATAATATTCTTGTCATAATAGTATCGCAACGCCCTAGACATTTTGTCATAATTCATATTTGGTTTTGATTTCCTCTCTCCCCATCTTCTTGCTACTTCGTCAGGGTCCGACAACTTGAATTCTCCTTTGGAATTTTTCATACTTTTTTTATTGTTTTTCAAGGAAAATCAAAAGGATAATTTCAAAAACCCTTCTTTTAAGGTGAAAATAGTGATTTCCCTTAAATCACATCTGGACCACTAATGGACTTTTAAATACGTATTTTCTAAGGCGTATTTTCAGTTGGGTAGAAGGTTTCCAACTGTTAGGTTACCCCACTGTCAAAAATTTGAAATAAAGTGGAGGGGTCGTGATCAATAAATAGGATTTAATGATAAAAAAGCTGAATTATTTTCTAGATAAATTACATTAATTGGAACCTAGTATTAGTGTCTAACTTTTTATCTTTGTGACGTAACAAAAATCGAAGGATGAGAGGGGAGGTGGGAAAGGAAACCCCTAAAAAAGAGATGGATTTTTGTTACGTCACGAAGATAAAAAGTTAGACACTATTACTAGGTTCCATTAATTGGGCAACAAGGTCGATAACAACCAAAAACAGAAAGTTAAATAAAATATGAAACAAAGCAACTATATTCAATATGAAAGTATAAATTCCTGAAGTTCCCTCCCAGGAGATGATGGCCAGGTTGGTGGAATCTGCCAGAAGTTCCAGAAGAAACTGCCAGAGCTGGATCTGACCGCTGCCCTGACTTACCAGGCCCCGGGTACTTTGAGTTAACATTGAATACGCATCTAAGAATAGTTATTTCTCGCATCGTACAATAAACAGGTTTCCGCGGATATAAAATGTACAATTATAAGATTAAAGCCACTTTTTAGCTCCGCGATGCCGAAGGCACGGGCTAAAAAAATGGTTTTAATCTTATGATTGTACATTTTACATTCGTAGAAATTTGGATATAATACGATGCTAGACATAGTTCTTTCGTATGGATGAGAACCGTATTATAGACATCTTTCCGCAGATATTAAAATCATGATTTTTATTTCTACATTTGTAAAAAACTGGCTATAATACAATACAATACATGATTTTATAGTACGGCTATGAATCAATTTTAATCGAAATTTAGTCATTAAAATTATCTACGAAATAACGCAAGAATCTTAAGGGATAAGACAATGAACGGTAAATTGTGTTTATAAATTTTTGATGACAATTTTTATTCTAGTTCCTTTCAATTCAACGTCCTTAAATAAATAATATGTCATGGTCCCTTTTACCTAAATAGCCTGAAACCATCCAAAGGCTTAAATCTTAATCAGTCCAGTAGCTATTAAGCTTTAGAAAAAAACTTTAAGGGATCTATTTTGGTTAGATGTACAAATTATACGATTTTATTTATAGAGGATAACTGAATAATTTAGGTGACCTCACAATTTGAATTCTGACATCTTCTTTTCAATTTGTGCAATTTTCTTAATAATTTTGCAACTTTGGTTTGCAAATTTATAAACATTTACCCTTCTCTTTATTTCATTTTCTGGTTTCAGAGATTTATTGATAAATAAATTAAGAAAAAACTTATATTTTATCATACACTTAAATTGATAAAGAACATACATGACCGCTGATAAATTTGTCCTCAATTAAGGTTAAAATCATTTATTGGTCAGTTTGTTCATCCAAAAGGAGGGTAGGAGATGCGGTAAAGGAGGTGTCGTTATCTTAGCCCGATGCGAGATTCAGAGAACATGAAATCTGATGTAATATCCAAGTAGGTAATAATATATCCATTTACATATAGTAATTTTAGGCCAAGCTTATTCAAGAAGAGGTCCAAATCCATTTAATTATTTTATATATGTATCAATTTATTTATCGTTAAACTTCTAGGACAAAAAGGTAGGATTGGGTGGAGATTGTTTTATGCAAAATGAAGTTTAAACCCCAAGAAATTTTTATTTTGCCTAACCATGTGGAGCTCTATCCCTTTGTTGTTTGAAATGTTTTAATCTTTTAATTCATTTACTTATTTCTTTTAGTAACCCTATTCAATTTCTCTTTCTTTCTTTTTGCAAAATTTCTTGCTAATTTTCAACAATTCAAAGTAAAAATATTTGTAAATCTAATGAATTTTTGATGGCTGCAGAAAAATGATTGCAAAATTCTTGGCAATTTTATACTTTTGTTTGCTTTAATTCTTTGTCATTTGTTAGTCATACTTTTAATTATACATTATTTATTTCCAAAATCAAAATTCAAAAAATTTCAGATAAAAAGTACAAGGGGGACGGGGTTATTGTCAGGGATGGAGGGGACATTGCGTTAGACCCCAAAGTTTTATAATAACGTTTTTCTTACAATTTTAGGGACTTTTTTTGGTTGGTTTATAAAGTTGAGTGCCAAAACGTTTCAACAACTAATTATAATCTACAAAGAGTTTCATCATTGGGGAGGAATATCAATTTATCGGCCATTGTCTTATCCCTTTTAGATCCCTCGGTTATTGTGGACCTCTCGTAATCAGATATAATGTGTCGGCTCAAAACAGGTATTACGAAGCGAGGTTGAAATTAATTTCTAATTCTTGATTATTCATTATAAAATATCGCCATTATCAATTTAAAATCTAAAAATCTAGCTTCTGCCTTGTTCTAATGCAATGGACATAGAATGTATGTGGATATAATGACAGCGTAAAAATTGTCGTCAATTTAGGTTGCTAACATGGGTATCATTTATTTGTCATTCGTCTATCAAGTAGGAGGTGAGGGAATAAGGTAAAGGGGGAGGATGGGGTTAATGTTAAAGGGTGAGCAAAAAAATGCGTAGATTTTAAAAATTGGTAAGGAGCTATGCATTAAAATGTACCAATTGACGTAAAACTTGACTTGCGAGTATATTACTAAATTTTAGAGAATAGTGTGTGCAAAAAAAATGCGTAGATTTTTAAAATTCAAATTGCGCGGCTTGTGTTAATAGTAGAAAAAATGTTGCGCATACCGTTAGAACCGCTATGAACTCTATTTTTTGGAGATATAAAACGGTGCCTGTGCTACAAATAATATAGGAGCTAGGTGGTAAAACGTTCCAAATTTTACTCGCAAGTCAAGTTTTAAGTCAGTTGGGACATTTTACCACGTAGTTCCCTAACTATATGCAGCAGAGGAATCGTTCTTATTTTTCCAAAAAATACACTTCATAGCGGTCTAACGGTATGCGGAACATTTTTCTACTATTAATACAAGCCGCACAGTTTGAATTTTAAAAATTTGCGCATTTTTTTTGTTCATCCTCTATTCAAGTAATAATAAATCCATTGCTGCCAATTTGTTCTGTTTACCTGGATTTGTAATACTGCTGGCTTCCTTGACTGATGGGGGTGGGTAGGGCGTGAGTGGTGGAGGATAGGGTGGGGGACACACACCCCTGCGGGACAAATCATGACTCTCGCCTGAAAAAAAAACATTAGGTTAGGTTGAAAAGTTGTTATGGATTTAATCCATCTATAATACAAAGTAGCTTGATAACTGTCTGTCCATCCGTCCGTCTGTCCCTTAAGATCTCTGTAACCACTGAACCGATTGGATTCTACTCTTCAGGGAATATATCTACTGGTCCTATGGTGGTTTTAAGCTATTTTCTTTGAGTGTGGGACACCCCCCAATCCCCCCAAAAAAACAAAAAATCCCTCTCAATTTTTAAAAATTAATTTGAAATTAGTGGTGACAGCACCAGAGGTACTTTTTTTTTAAATTACCTCTTAAGGGCAAAGCTCCTAAAGGCTAGGGGCGAAGCCGCTAGTTGTATATATAAGATTAATAGTGCTTAAGATAAAATATTTTGCCTCTAAATTTTCCAGCTACAAGACAATAATAATTTTAGATAGCTTTTTAAAATTAGATATTTTCTATAAATAGGGTTAGCTTTTTTCGTTAATATAGGCATGTTAGAAATGTCATATTAATTTTATACTTTGGATGCTGATACCTTTAAAAATTAGGAACGCTTTAGAAATCATAACAATTCTACAATCGTTTCCGTGCGTCAATTAAAAATTAGAGGGTTTTAACGACTTGGAATAAATTTATGTTGATTGTTGCCTACTGTCGTGACAGAAAATAAGGTACAGGATAAAAAAATAGATGCAAATACATAAAAATTCTGAAGAAAGGAAGATACAAACACTGTCTTAGGCCCTGGGGAAAGTAAATGGGAGTGAAAGAAAGGGAAATAAGGGAGACATTAATGGGTATTAAAAAATTACTTTTTAAGAGACATTTCGGTTACCCGACAATTCTTAGAGAATAGCTACGCTATTAAAAATGTAAAAATAAGTGATTAATCAAAACCCTGCCTGGCCAAAATATTCTGCAACAAAATTAAACAAATTGAGAACAAAAATTTGTTGCAAAATTATTCATTATAAAATCTTGCCCCTCCCCTAAAGTCAGGGAGAGGAATATGGACAAGAAAAATGATTTTGCCTCTATCTTTTCCATCATCTAATAATATACTTAATTACGAAATAGTAGGTTTTAATTAAAATTAACTTGATAAATTAGACAATTTATTTTAAACTGCGGATAGTTAGAGGTATAATAGATATTTATCGCATCTTATTATAGACAGCTTTTCGCGGGCCCAACAAAACTGGAATTAATCTTACATTCTTTTTATTTTGTTATTCGTAGAAAATTGTCTTCTTTCTCTCTCTCACTCTTTATCTTTCAATCTCTCTCTTATTCTCTTTATCTCTCTCTCTCTCTCTCATTCTCTTTCTCACACACACACTCTCTCTCTCTCTATCTAACTATTTCTCTCTCTCTCTCTCTCTCTCTCTCTCTCTCTCTCTCTCTCTCTCTCTCTCTCTCTCTCTCTCTTCTCTCTCTCTCTCTCTCTCTCTCTCTCTCTCTCTCTCTCTCTCTCTCTCTCTCTCTCTATCTATCTTTCTCTCTCTCTATCTATCTATGTAAATATTTATCTTTATCTTTCTCCTTTTTTTATTCAAACAATTTGCATTTTAATTAAGGCAAAGTTAATAACCAAAAATAGAAATTTGCAATTCATAACCAAAATATGCAACAGGATTTTGAAAAATGTAAATATTTTGAGGGATGGATGATTTATAATGTTGAATGAAAAAACTTAGAGCCTTTTCCTATTTAATTATTTTGTAATTGCTTCACTATGATTCCAAATGTCCTTGGTTTCTTATACAGTGGTTGCGCTCCGAGCGTTTAGGGAAGGAACCACAGCCATCCCAGAACACTTATTAGCCTAAAACCATCCCAGGATCTATGTGAAACTTTCGAAACTTAAGAAATTAATCGATTCAGTAACAATCGAGATCCTTACGGACAAGTAAAAACGTGATTACTTTATCTATAATACAAAGTAGCTTGATGTCTGTCCGTCCATCCGTCCATCCGTCTGTCTGTCCCTTAAGATCTCAGTAACCACTGAATCGATTGGATTTTAATCTTCAGGGAATATATCTACTGTTCCTGTGGTGGTTTCAAGCTATTTTCTTGGGGCGTGGGAAACCCTAACACCCCCTTCCCCCCCAAAAAAAATCAAATAAATCTCCCTCAATTTTTTTATGCAGTTAGTTAAAATGTGGTGGTTGCAGTACCTGAGGTACTGAATTTTTTTTTAAATTAACTGTTAGGGCAAAGCCCCCAGAGGCTAGGGGCGATGCCGATAGTAGAATAAAAAAGTGGCCTTGCCCCTAATAAAAACGCAGAAAAAGGACAAATAGCTCGTAACACCTTCCCTGAAAAGCCCACACAGTAATTTCAGAGATACATTTCTTCAAACAAAACAAAAAACCGTATTAATTTATATAATACTAGCGGCTTCGCCCCCTAGCCTCTAGGGGCTTTGCCCCAAGAGATTTGATCAAACCAATTTTTCGTATTTTAGATTCAAAGGAAAATTTTTTAAAAAAATTGGGGAGGAGAATTTTTTTTTGGTGGGGATGGGGTTTGTCGACCCCACTATTTTAATTTAGTTTTAAAAAGAAATTTTTTTTGAGGGGGGGTGTCCAACCCCCCAAGAAAATAGTTATAAACCTTCCCGGGACCTATGAGAAGCTACCCTGTAAAGGAGAACCCGATCAGTTCAGCGGTTAGCGAGATCCTTCGCTACAAACAGACAGACAGACAAACAGACAAACAGACAGACAACGTTCTACTTTGTATTATAGATGATTCTTTTTTAGGATAAATAGATGTATACCTTGATATAACATTGGATTTGGTTTTCAAAAACTTCCACTAAATCATATTTACTAAAGTTTGTTTAATTTTTGTCACAAATCAATTTTTTTCGATTCTTCTAGTAAGTTCTTAAACTTTTCTGAAGGAAAAAAAGTGGTTTAATAATTTAATTATGCCTTTTTTGTGATAAAATCTTAGGCATGTAATTATGGTGTCTGTATAGGTATGCCAGGCCAGGTATGCCAAGCTAGCTGACGACGGAAAAGTAAAACGGAAACTGGGTGAATTTGATGGCGGAAAGAGCGGGGACGCGGGGGGCTGGCGGGGGCTCAGAGGGCTTCCTTCCTGTGATAGGCTTCCGGTATTACCTCCCGCCTCCCTGGGGGGGGGATATCCCATCCCCCCACAATCTCTGCTTGTAAGGCCACTTTTGAGAGAAAAGGCTACCACAGTAGAAAATTCAGTTTCTTTTCAGAAAAAAATTTATCTATAATACAAAGTAGAACGATGTCTGTCTGTCCGCCGGTCTGTCCCTTAAGATCTCGGTAACCTTTGGACCGATCGGATTCTACTCCTTAGGGAATGTACCTACTGGTCATGTGGTGGTTTTAGGCTATTTTATTGGGGGGTGGGACACCCCAAACCCCCCAAAAAATTAAAATCCCCCCCCCCCCAAAAAAAATTGTTTTTTCGGCAGTTATTTCAAAATAGATGGCAGCACCAAAAAATAATTAATTACCTCTTGGGGCAAAGCCCATAGAGGCTAGGGGCGAACCCGCTAGTATGTATTATAGTAAATTATACTACCAAATTTTATCCACACGTTCACTCATTGTTTGGGTTAAAATCTTTTTTTACTTTTTACAAAGTAGCCTTGACCAAAACTTTCCTCGTCTATGGAAGGGGAAATTTTGTAAATTATAATTGTTGCTGTACATTAACTTATCGTTCTTTGTCTTATCCCTAAGAGTAATAAATGTAAAAATCCTCCAATTTAGGTTGATTTTTAAAAATTTTTTAAATGGGGTTATATTACCTTCAGCGTAAATAAAGAGCCTTAGATGTAGTGTACCACCAATTGTCACGCGTCTGGGAAGCAGTCAACATATACATACATTATTAAATAGTTTATTTAGATCTCAATTAAATTTATATTTGTAATTAACTTTTATGGCAGTTTTTTCTATGTTATTATAAAAAGGCAGAAAATTCCACTGTGCTTTTTAGAGAGGCAGTGATGGCTGTTAAGTAGCCTCCGATTTATACAGTTTTTTTTACAATTTTATATTTTTCAAAAATAAAACCTTTGTTTTTAAGTTCAAACATTTAAATTTATTTTTTATGAAATTTTATTTTATCTTTAAAAATATATATTTAGATGGAATGAGGGGGGGGGGTAAATCAAAGGGGTCCTTTTTCAATATGTGCCTTGATAACAAGTTTATATGGAGATATGGCTCAAATATCACACACACACACCTGAGCCTTGCCGACCTGCGAATGAGAGAGAGAGGAAGGAAGGGCGGAAGGAAGGACGGAAGGAAGAGCCGAATTTTCAGGGCTCTCAAATCTCCGACCGAACACCTCTGAGAGAACGTTGGTGGAGAGAGAGAGAGAAAGGAGAAAGATAATATATGAGAAAGAAGGCGGGAAGAACGGGAAATACCACCACTTTATTAACGGAAATCCGCTGCTCTATAAGCTCTCTCACTTTCTCTCCTTTTACTTTTTCTCTCAGAGAAATATTGCCGCCAAAATTCCGACCAATAGCAAGTCACTGCACACATTTGCCGCCAATAATTGATTAATACCAGGACGTTGTATATTGGCGGCAAATTTCAACCAATAGGGAGAGATATTATTGATTTATAAGTTTTTTCTCACGTATAACACTATCTAAACTATTTTAGTGAAAAGTTTAAATTAATATTTTGGTTGATAGGAGTGATAACACAAAATGTGTTTGCTTGGAGTTTCATATGAAGGTTAGGAAAAGCGGTTTTTAGCTTCATCAAAATATTTTATTTTAGAGATTAATATTAAAAAAACTAAAAATAAGCAATATTCTTAATTTCAAACTTTAATATTTCTTACCAATTATATTTTTAAAACGTTGTCGTCGCTTCTTAAGAAACCAAAGCTAACATTCTTGAGAGTTTAAGTCTAGGACAGGTTTTGGGCTTTTTGGAGGTGGAAGGGGGTATGTCACATAAGGACAAATCGCTCATACAAAAAATCAAATTTCTGTATACCCAAATCAATTTTTTTAAATTGCTTAAGATTAATCGCCTCAAACCTTCAAAACCTCTTATTTTACCCTCCTCAAAAAAAAGCTTGGATGTCTGATCTGCTGTTTAAGATGTCCCCCAACACGCAACCACTGGTAGTAGAGAGCAAGAGTAAGACTAAATAGTAGATTTTCATTTAATATATGTTTGTTCTTAATAATTAATGTAATGCACATATATATATATTATATATACAGGGAGGGATGGGATTTGAGCTTTTTAGTACATTGGTCCCCAAAGTTTTATAATAAAGGTTTCTTAGATTTTATCTTAGCAACTTTGGGGACTTTATGGAATTTTGATTGGTTCGTTCATTATGTTGAGCATCCACTAATTGTAAGGATACTTTTGTGTATCATCATTAGCCATGTACATTTATCGGCCATTGTCTTATCCCTTTAGATCCCGGGCATATATGACTAACTAATGATAACTAGAAGGAAGGAAATGAGAAGTAAATCATTACGACATCATTCAAAAAAGAATATAGAATATATGTATGTAGTTATAAATTGTTGTCAATTTAGGTTGCTCAAATAGACATCATTTATTGATAAGTTTGTTCATCCAGTAGAAGGGGAGGGGATGGGGGAATCGTTATTTTATACAGCTACAAGTTTTACCTTATAGCCTAGTATTCAAAACAAAATAGATAATAAATCTACTGGGCGATTTTGTTTGGAAGGGCGACGCTAGCCTTCCGAAAAATTCAGTAAAACAAACTTTTCTGGGATCTAAATAAAGAATTTTTCAATGGATAACCATTTGGTCCAGCGGTACACAGACAGATAAACATCTTATACCTCATATTAAAAGCCTTTTCTGATTTGCCAAAAAAAAGGTTGATAGCGTGCTATAAAACTTTCTATATTTATACAATATACATATAATATGTATGTAAAAGTACAATGATAAAAGAATAGAATTGAATATAAAGATTTTGTAAGATTACAGCGGTATTATTTTGTTGTAATATGTTGGTATGTATGTATGATTATATGATAGACAGGGGGGAAATATACAAACATAGAGATTTAGATAAACAGATAAAATTAAATGTAACTAAACTAGCGGCTGCAACCCTAGCCTCTAGGGTGTATCATTAGTTTTTATTAAAATCTATATAAAAAAAAACATTACTGGTAACTATAAATAAAGCTTGTTTAAATGAAGAACTCAATTTGTTAAGTAGTTAATTTAAAGAACAGACAGAAAACCTCACTGTTCATTTAATAAACTATTGGCTTCGCTATTATATATGGGCTAGTAGCTCTGTGTTAGAAGGCAAGGAAGGCGTCAGAATAATAGCCTAAAACCATATCCCAAGACTTGAGAGTTCAAAATAAAAAGTGTTTGTGTCTATCTGTCCTTCTCTACTGCTGGGGTGACCTGAATTCTATTGGAAGAGCTCCACACAACGCTCATATAGTGTATGAAATGGGATTTAATGAACAATACTCGGGGCTAACAAAATTGCTTTTAATGTTATTTTTTTTAATATCCGCGAAATGCGAATAATACGATTCAATAAATATAAACTTAAAAGGTATTCTTTTTTATAATATTTTTCCTTATCTTTGAAATGAAGAAATAAATTTTTATATTTTCGATCCCTATGGTTTGTATACAATGGAAGGGTGAAAACTTTTATTCTCTCTTATTTAAGAGACTAAGATCTATTTATCAATTTCTATTTTCTCTATATCTTATATTCAAAAAGAAATTGATTATAATTCATTATTAATCTGTAACCAACAACTTAATTAATCGAAAAAAAGTATGAAATTGTTACATAATTTGTTAAGCGTTGAAAGATTTTCCTACTGCCCAACTTTAATATCAGTACGTTAAATTTATAAACATATGAATAAGAAGATAGACACCTAGAAGGCTGAGATTGTACGTAAGCTTAAAAAGTTTTAAATGGCCAAACAATTCATCTCAAAGTACGTTTTATTAAAAATCTTATCAAACTAATAGGCTTAGCATCTAGGGTATCTGTAATTAAAAGGCTGAAAGAGACGAGAAAATAGCTTCAAACCATCCCAAGAATTAAATCTGAAAATAAAATTACATAGTTTACACCATCACAGGACCTATGTGAAGCTTACCTAAAATAGAGAACCGGATCGATTTAGTATAGTTATTGAAATATTAATCTTCTGTCGAAAACCCTTACTACTTTATATTACACATACTAGCGGCTGTGCCCCTATCATCTAAGGGGTCTAATTCGATGGGATATGGAATGGCAGAAAAATAGCCTTAAACCTTAGTTGGACTTTTCCCAAAAATAAAATTGCCTAAAACCATCCTGGGACCTATAACCTGTAAAGGAGAACCAAATCGATTCAGCAGTTAGCGAGATCCTACAGACAAAAAAGTTTACTACTTTTTATAATAGGATATATAAAGTTATAAACAAAGCATAAAACTTTGAATGAAATATTTGTAAAAATGGAGAATGTATACTGTACAAAATATGACCCTACTTTTACCCCCCCCCCCCCACCCCCCTCCATCTATGAATACAACTAAATAAATTTTAAATTCGCCAGCAAAACGAATCATAAAAAGCTCAGAAATTAGGAGATTGGAATATCTAAGAATTGTTTGTTAAGGGTTTTCAGCGATTTTATGGAAGAACAAAACTTATAATAGTTATTTATCGCATCTTATTATAGACAGCTTTCCGTGGATAGAAAAACTAAAAATTACAATGTTAATTCCAGTTTTGTAGGCCCGGTGGGGCCGAAGACTGGGCTAACAAGACTGGTATCAATATTAGGAATTATATTTAATTAATCGTAGATAATTGTCTGCAATAAGATACATGATTTTTCAGTATGGGTTAAAAACGATTTTTATCCAGCGGCTGTTATTCAGTTTAAGAGTCAAACTGGAAAGAGTTTTAATTCTAAAAAAATAATTAAATGTAGAGTGTAAAAAAATAAAGAAAATTGTTCCACGGTTACTATAGTTACGAGATTTTAGCAGACATACATACAGGCTTCTTGTTACTTTAGAAAATAGGATTTTTTTATACAAGTCCCAATTCCGCGTAAGAATAAAAAGAGCTTTATATAATGCTTATTACATACTCTATGATTTTATATAGAAAATATTATATGGGAATAATGGATATATTATTACTTGGATCTTACACCAGATTTTCAGGTTCCTAATAAAGTGAAACTAGCAGCGGGCTATGATAATCATTCCGCCTTTATTCCATCCAATCCCCTCCACCAAATTTTCACCCGCCTGAATCATAGGGATCATGTAAAACTGAATAAACAAACTGACCAATAAACAAGCAACATGTTAGCAAATAAATTGACGACAATTTTCCCCCTTTCATAATATCTACGTATATGTATTCATCATCTATTATGTGAATACATCTTTTTAAAAGCGAAGCTTTTCTATAATTAGGGTCGGTCCGTCCGTCCGTAACGTATATTTTTTCGTTAATTTAGGCATGTTAAAATTGTCCTAACGATTTCAAACTTTGCATGGTGATTCGTATGGAAGTTAGGTACGAGTTAGAAAGCGTAGCAACTCAATAATCATTACCAGAATGTCCGTACGTCCAGTTAAAATATGTTGATTTTTTTTACAATTTTAACAACAAATTTGTATGTGACCTAATTATCCGATTGGTTTGATTTTTGGTATACTGATTCCTGGGACAACAAAGTACAATATTATAAGTAAAGCAACTCTATAATCAAGTCCTAAAAATGTAATTATGTCCATAAACATTATCCTGTATCAAGCAGTTTTTCAAGAAATTTGCTTACAATTTTGCTTTGACTCTTTTACATTTACATTCTGATTATTCAGTTCTGACATTATACAAGTGTTAATGTCCGTTTGTCCTACCGTTTCAGAGCTTCGCTTTTATGGATGTTGTCATCCTTGTTACATCTAGAAATACATGGATAAGAACATTGAAGATCTTTACATCGTTCATTAAAAATACCAAAACTAGCTGAATTGGGTTTCATAAAGACACCAATTATCCTTATACTAAAGTAACAGGATGTCTGTGTGTTTGTCTGTGTGTTTGTCTGTGTGTTTGTGTGTTTGTCTGTGTGTTTGTCTGTGTGTTTGTGTGTTTGTACCGAAGGATCTCGCTTACCGCTGAACCGATCGGGTTCTCCTTAACAGGGTAGATTCTCATAAGTCCCGGGATGGTTTATAACTATTTTGGGGGAGGGTACCACCAACCTCTCATGAGAACTCGCCCCTAGAAAAAAATTACCCCTCCCGAAAAAGAGACTTGAGCGAAACATAAACCAATTATTTCTGTAATTAGATATTTTAAATAAAAAAAAATTCAAAGTGGCATTAGAGGCCTCTAGGGGCGTAGCCGCTATCTATAATACAAAGTAGAACGATGTCTGTCCGTCTGTCTGTCCGTCTGTCCGTCTGTCCGTCTGTCTGTCCGTCTGAAGCTTAAGATCTCAGTAACCACTGAACCGATTGGGCTCTACTCTTCAGGGAATATACCTACTGGTCCTGTGATGGTTTTAAGCTATTTTCTTGGGGGGTGGGACACCCCCAACCCCCCCAAAAAAATGAAAATACCCCCCCCCCCCCAAAATTTTTTTTTTTTTACTTTTCCTTTTTAAATCTAAAATACGAAAAATTAAGTTGATCAAACCTAGCAAAGCCCCTAGAGGCTAGGGGCGAAGCCGCTAGTTACTATATAAAGTAGTAAAGTTTTTGTTTGTTTGACCGTTAAGATCTCGCATACCACTGAAGATTCATATGGGCCCAGGGATAATTTTAGGCTATCATACCCTTAAACTTAAGATTGAATGTTTTACAATTTACTATTTATTTTCCGCTTAATGTTGCTGCGATACTAATAGACAATATTGTACTTGATTAGTAATGTTTTTAAAGTTTAGTTAAAAAAATTTAGGGAGGGGTAATTTTTATCTAGGGACGATTTCTCTTGGGAGGGTGGTGGTACCCTCCTCCAAAATAGTTATAAACCTTCCCGGGACCTATGAGAAGCTACCCTGATAAAAAGAGCCCGATCGGTTCAGCGGTTAGCGAGATCCTTCGGTACAGACAAACAGACATTCTGTTACTTTATTATAAGGATGAAATTAAAAAATCAAACTTAGAATATAAAAGTATTTATCTCAGATTTTATAACTATTTAATAAACTTAGGATTAAGTTTAATTCCTATTTCCCCTACCTACCTTTTTACATTTTCACATCATACAGTTGGAAAAAAATAATAAGAATAGTAAATTGTAATACAGTAATTGCGTAATATAGCTGACGGGGACTTCAATTCTAACGGTTCTAAGAGTCGGAAATAATTAGTTTTAAAGTAGCGTTTATATAAAATCAAGGATGACAACATCCATAAATATCACTTTTGGAGCTAAGAAAATCTCTTGTAAAAAGTAAAAACAGCTAAAAAGCTGCTTAAAAGCAGTCTGACTGATGGGAGTATTGACAAGAAGTTTCAACCTTCTATCTTTTATATGAGCTGAGAAAATCACGTTTATGGACATAGTTACATTTTTAGGACTTGATTATAGAGCTGCTTTGCTTGTAACATTATACTTTGTTGTCCCAGGAATCAATTTACCAAAAATCAGATCAATCGAATGATTAGATCACATAATAATTTGTTATTAAAAAAGTAAAAAAATCAACATGTTTAAAATGGACTACTAAAGGAATTACCATGCAAAGTTTGAAATCGATAGGACAATTCTAACATGTCTAAATTAACGAAAAAAGCTATCCATCTGTGACAGACGTACGTACGGACCGACCCTAATTAAAGAAAAGCTTCGTTTTTTAAAAAGAAACTTTGAAATTCCTTAAAAGTTTCACTGTGTATGATGATGTTATTCCCTAATATTGACAGGGGAGCTTCCCCCTAAACACGAGTAAATCCGCCAAAAGCCAATGTAAATCTTCCACTAAATTCCAGATATCATACAAGATAACTTTAGGTTGTCTGCTAACTGGAAAGGGAAAGGGAGGGGAAATACATTGGAATGAAAATTATAATTATCCCCAAATATTACATAAACACGTTCAATCATTCGTTGACTTCAAAACTTGATTTAAATTTAGGGGCTGTACAAACAAGTAGTGTTCAAACCCTTCCACCAATAAGAAGTTGTATTTTCATAAATGCTCGTGCAGAAGGTTTTAAGCTATTTGAGGAAGGAGAAGGGAAGTCAACGCTCCTTACGAGATAATTATATTTCTCAAATATAAATAAAAGCGGGAGAAGGTATTTTTCATGTGATCACTTTATTTACATATATGTATATTATTATCTTTTATTAAAAAGGACAAGGATGATTTCTTACATATCAAATAGAAAACATTTCATTAGCAATAAATAAACAACATTTTTATTTAGGTACAATTTGGAAAGCATAGTCAGACAATTCCTAGGATGATAATGATTAATGGAGTTTTTATTCAGAAGGAATATCGGATCATGGAGAGAAAACAAAGTAGTGGTTTTGTCGTATTTTCACAGTTGCTTTTGATAGGTTATTTTAGGTTAGGGAAATGTTAATGATTGGCCCTGCAGGGGCTTAATTAGGAGAAAAGCTACTCTAAAAATACGAAAAAACTTCTTCGTTTTTTTCTTTGATACAGAATATCCAGTCCTGTATAATCCTTATAATAAAGTAACAGGATGTGTATTTGTCTGTTTGTCTATCTGTTTGTTTGTACCGAAGGATCTCGCTGACCGCTGAACCGATCGGGTTCTCCTTAACGGGATAGCTTCTCATAGGTCCCGTGAAGGTTTTTAACTATTTTGTGGAAGGGTACTTTTTCTTTTAAAATCTTAAATTATAAATTGGATTATCAAATTCGACTCTCCCCTCCTCAAGTGCTCCCTAGATGCCTCTAGGGGCGTAGCCGATAGTGTATAATATCTTAGTTTAATATATAAATATACAGAGAAGAGCAAATAAACAACCATCTATCTTAATGTCCTTAGCTAAATCATAAATTAACTAGCTCGAACTTTTTGATAATAACTTTTTTCATTATTCTGAGTCGTCTTAGAATTATTGTTCTTATATTTGTGTCTATGTGTTCAGTACCTTACCTTACCATCTCAATTCTCCACAGTTGGAGCAAGAGGCTGTAGCAGAGTTCTCCATCCTCGTCTGTCCTGGGCAGCTGTTCTGGCAGTATTCCAAGTCAGCTGTCTGTTTCTCAGGTCATCTCTTATGGTTGACCGCCATGTTTTCTTTGGTCTCCCCCTCCTTCTGGTGCCCAAGGTGGGTTCCCATTCTATGGACTTTTTGGTGAGTCTAGAATCATGCATTCTGAGCTGGATCTTTAAATCATTTCAATGGTGATCTAAACCACCCCGCGCGAAATTTCAGCCAATCACAGCGGCGTATTTTTAAAATGCGCCGCTGTGATTGGCTCGGGGTGGTTTAGATCACCATTGAAATGATTTAAAGATCCAGCTCTGAACACGTGGCCTAGTAATTTTAGCCTCCTTGTTTCAAGAGTTTGTTCAATTGTTGATGCATTTGAAATTTTATATAAATTTATGTTTGAAATAGTTGTAGGCCAGAAGATATTGTGAATCTGTCTTAGACATCTGTTTAGAAAGACTTCGAGTTTATTCAAATCACATTGTGTTATCCTCCAGCATTCAGCACCATAAAGTAATACTGACATAACATTGCTTTTAAATATTCTAAGTTTGGTTTTGCGGGAGTATTTAGTAGATCTCCATATTGGTCTTAACATTGAGAAGGCAGTTCTTGCTTTAGCAAGTCTACTTTGTATGTCCTTGCTAGTACCTTCTTCTGTGCTAATTGTAGTTCCAAGGTATGTAAAGGAGTCTACCTTTTCAACAGTTTCATCCCCAATTGTTATGTTGCCATTGTTATTTTGGAATTGCATTATCTTGGTCTTGTTAACATTTATATGTAATCCCACAAGCTTAGCAAAATTTTCTAGTCTTGTAGTTTTGATTTGCAAATTTTTTCTATGTGTTCAGTAAGATCTTTAAAACAGAGAGGCTAAAATTTCTACAATATTTTACCTGTTTTTTATTTAGATTGTGTTGTATAGCTTTAAAAGAAAAAGCCCAAATTGTGTTAAAATTGTGTCAAAAATGATCCACGTGACGTAATAAAATGAGGGTAATAAGAGAAGAAGTGGGAAATAAGACCCATAAAAAGAGATGGATAATCCCTCATTTTTATTACGTCACATGGATAATTTTGGACACAATTTGGGCTTTGTCCTTAAAAACATATTGTTTAATTTGTGTATATTAGACTTTAAAAGAGCATTTAATATGATAATATCAATAATTTTTTTTCTATTATAATGTATAATTTAATTAATTTTTGTCGACTATAATATTAGATTAATGTTATTAAATATTATAAACTTGCCGATGTACTAATAACAAATTTTGGTTTTGATACTTTTTGTAAATTTTAATTAATGAAATAATTTTTACTTCATCTAAAGGTAGATTTTTTTGAGATTCTCAACTTACATACATTTAAGAATTATCCTAGATTTTTAACAAAATATCCCATCTTGTTATTTTTGTTTGATTGTGTATGTGTGTGTGTATGAGTGTGTGTGTGTGTGTGTGTGTGTGTGTAAGGGCGTGTGTATATATCTCTTTAATGAGGTTTAGATAACCGTGGGTAAATACTCACGGATAAAGGATTAGGTATATTGCCGCACTTGAAAACATAAAATTCAAATATTCCAAAAAGCGCGATCTATAATACAAAGTAGAATGATGTCTGTCTGTCCGTCCGTCTGTCCCTTAAGATGTTGATAACCACTGAACCGATTGGATTCTACTCTTCAGGGAATACACGGTGTTTCGGAAAAAATTCCTTTTTCCGTTTTTCTGACACAACCAGAAGGAATACAGAAAAAACGATTATATGTTCTTATTCTCTGTAAAAAAGTACATCAAATTTATAACAGGTTTTTTCTCTAAAAATACGGCCTCTATGATAGGTACATAGTTTCCAAAAATGCTTTATGTGAAAAATGTTGTGCAAGAAAAATTAAAATTACTCTTCTATTATGTATAAAAAAAATCGTAGAATTTCAATATTAATTTAGAAAAAGGTATAAGAAAAGTACCTTAATGAGTTTTAAAGGTAAAATGCTTTTTAGCTCCTCACAAAAGCATTTTTAAGAAACTGCAATTTGTCATTTTTTCACATTTCTTGATTGTGATGCATTTGCAGTAAAAGAATCTTCTTTAATAAGGTAGGTTATAGTAAAAAGAAAAAAACTCCTTTTTATTTGACAAAAAAATCTCTAAAGACAAAAAAGTTATTGAAGTTTGAATTTTTTTATTAAAGCATTTAATTACAAATTATGGATAAATTATGAGTTTATATCTTAACCTGTCAATCAAATTAAAGGATTATAGGAATAAATGAGGGTTGGGGATTTACAAACATGAGCAATTTTATAGGTCATGTTTCTTAAGTAAACAAAAAGAAAAACTGAATATTTGTTTTCAGTGAGGGAATTTTAAATGAAATTTTTAGTGTAATTGGTAGAAAATTGTATTGGCCGTATTAAGATGTTGTTTTCAAGTGAATAAATTTTTGAAAACCAACCTTAAGCCACAAAATTCTACCAGAAAAAAGCATCATACGCATCTTTTGAAATATTTATGCTTTAAAATGCGCCGTTATTTTTAGAGATATTAAAAAATACCTGTAACAATTTCGATGCATATTTTTATAGAGAATATTGACATATAATTATTTTTTTTGTACTCCTAATGGTTGTTTCCCAAATTTGGAAAACGCAGTTTTTTTTAAACGCCCTGTATACCTACTGGTCCTGTAGTGTTTTTAGGCCATTTTGTTGGGGGGTGGGATAACCTTAACCCCCACAAAAACAAAAAAAAATTCCCCTCAGTTTTTTAAAGAATATTTTTAGCGTATGTTTTGCGAATTCGCCATTTATTTGCAAAAATTGGCAACCCTTTCGCAATTTTTTCAGCTGGGTAGGTAATAAAAGATGTAATGATTCCAATACTTGCATAATTTTTCTTAGGCACGTACATAATCTTTTTTTAAATTACCTCTTGGGGCAAAGCCTTCCCTGTACATATAGACAGCTTCACTGTAAAGGAGAATCATGTCGTTTTAGCGGTTAGCAAGATATATTTAATTATATAGATATATATTTATAAGTGGACGCGCACCAACTATCACAAACACAGACAGGCAGACAATTAAATGCAATATTCAAGAAATAATAAATCGATTTTAATACCACTTAGATATAGTTAATCACAGGGATCTTAAGGGATAATACACAGGGAAAATCAATAAAATTGCTACTTCTGTAAATTACAATTATTGGTTGAAAAGTTTGGACACTACTAATCCTGTTACTTTTATATAAAGTTTGTTTTTAAACCCCATAACCTTTCCCTTTATTTTATTAGAAGTAAATATATCTTATTTGCTCATTATCATAAGTACCTCATTTTCATTTTCTCTCCAATTTTTCTTTCTCTCTCTCCCTCTCTCCCTTTCTCTCTCTCTCTCCCTCTCTCTCTCTCACTCCCCTCCACTTTAATCTATCTATCTATTAATAATTGTTGACCTAACCTAATACCACGAGATTAAGAGGGTTAATTATTTACATAAATTTTGGGGGATCAAAAATGAGATATTGCCCCTGTAGTAGAAAAGCTATTTTGCAAGTAAACTAAAAGTTATCTATAATACAAAGTAGAATGATGTCTGTCTGTCTGTCCGTCCGTCCATACCCTAAGATCTCGGTAACCACTGAACCGATTAGATTCTACTCTTCAGGGAATATACCTACTGGTCATGTGTTGGTTTTAGGCTATTTTCTTGGGGGGTGAGACAACCCAAGCCCCCCCCCCCCCCCAAAAAAAAAAAAACTTCAATTAAAAAAAAATATTTTAAATTAGTGATGGCAGCACCAGAGGAACTTAATTTTTTAAAACTTATATCTTTCATTTTGAAATATATACGGCGCACAGGACAAATTGCAAAAAAAAATAAAAAAAATCCCGTCTCTGCAATTTTCATTTTTGATGTAGTCAAATTTGGTAAATAAATCTATTTGTTTTCAATGTTTATATCAAAATCTTCTAATAAGTACATTACATTTTCAGGGTAGCCTTGTGAGACCATTGTTATTTTTCACAGGGACGGGGGTGTATCATCCCTCCAAATTAAAAAAAGCATTAGCGTGGGTAGGGGTGTGTATAGGGGTGGTGTCAAAACCACCTTAAATAGAAATTTGAAAGGCATGGCTTTCCCTTTTCAACCCCCTAATGGTTTCACATCCCACACTAGTAAATCGCTTACACTTTTGCTTTACAATACAATGTATTAAGAATCAGAATTAAGTAATAGTTTGGAATGTTTGTACAGTAACAATGAAATATTGAATAACCCCTTCAGTTTCAAAACATTTCCGACTCTTCTTTCCGAGTCAAACAAGAATAAATATCTACAAGAAACAATTCAAAATAAATTTATAAGAAATTTGCATTGCGTTTAAAAAATCCTCTAGTTGTTGGGGAGATTAAACGATTCCTGTTTCGGCGAAAACAGCCTTATATCTACTTACATTAAAAATGGCCCTCAAAGTTTTATAAAAACTTACTCTCCTTCGTTTGCTTTATAAATGAAAATTTTCCGTTGACTTTTCCTCTAAGAACCCTGATAATAAGATAATAAAAATGTTTTTAAAAAGTCCGTGAAATTGTGTTTTATGAAACACATTTAGCGTGTTAAAAGTATTATTCTATTTGTTTTATTGAAGTAATGTCTATAAAAGTGAAATATATTGAAATATATTCCATCAACAAACTCATTGGAAACTATTCAATTTTATTAGTAGCGAAGCTACTCTATAAATCACACCACGTCAATTTTAGATTGTTACTGCTTATACTTCTTTTGATAATATTAGAAGCTTAGCTATCCTAAAAATTTATTTTAAAGGTCGTCATTGATATGTTTCCAATTATATAAAAATTTGCCTATACAAATGTTGTCATCCTTGTTTTTTTCAACGAATACTAGGAATCTATAAGTTTATTTTAGAAATTTACTTGGGGTATAAAAGAACATTTAACAGTATTTTAAAATGAAATAGAATGCGCTAAATATCAAAAAGCGATAATAGTTATTTCTCGTATCGTATTATAAACGGCTTTCCGCGGATATAGAATGTACAATTATAAGATTAAAACTAGTTTTTTTTAGCCCCGAGGTGCCGGAGGCACCGGCTAAAAAACTGGTTTTAATCTTATGATTGTACATTTCTATATTCGTAGAAAACTGGATATAATACGATGCTAGACATAGTTTTTTCGTATTCATGAGAACCGGTTCCTATCCACCGGATTCGAATGAATGCGAGAAAAACTTATTTTCTTGTTGAATTATCAGCTGATTATCAAAACTTGTCCCTAATTTTTCAATACATTGTCAGCTGAGCTTTGGTGATTACAGACAGCATATCGTACAAAATTGTTTAGAAACACATGTTAATGATAAAGTTACTTTTGAATACGAAATAGTTTTTCTTCAGGTGACCTATCTCAGTTTCTGGATTAGAACACAAGTAAATTTGTATGTTAATCTTTTTCTATTCCTGCTTGTGAATCTAAAAAGTTATTTTTAACTTTTAAGATAAAACTTTAAAAAAAGGAAGCTATGAGAAAAAGTTATTGATAGCTCCTTTATAATTAGAGTAATTTCTTGCGTTTGTGTGTATGAAAAAATTAAGTAAATATGACTCAAACTTTTATGTTTATTGAAATGTTTGATAAACTATTTTTTCTTATAGTAAAACTTAGAAAACTATAATATATATGTATGTAGAAAACTAAACATTAAACCCCGCGAAACTAAATCTTATCCTGTTTCTAGCCCACTGTGCATTGGAATAAATATTAAATTTGTATGCTAAACACGTTGAAACAAAGTTTAAAACCCAGTTTATGTTTATCTACACATCAAATCTACATACAAAGTATAGTTAGATAGATAGATATGTATATATATAGATAGATAGATAGATAGTTTATGTTTATCTACACATCAAATCTACATACAAAGTATAGTTAGATAGATAGATAGATATATAGTTAGATATATAGATAGATATATAGATACGATAGATAGATAGTTTATGTTTATCTACACATCAAATCTACATACAAAGTATAGTTAGATAGATAGATATGTATATATATAGATAGATAGATAGATAGTTTATGTTTATCTACACATCAAATCTACATACAAAGTATAGTTAGATAGATAGATATGTATATATATAGATAGATAGATAGATAGTTTATGTTTATCTACACATCAAATCTACATACAAAGTATAGTTAGATAGATAGATATGTATATATATAGATAGATAGATAGATAGTTTATGTTTATCTACACATCAAATCTACATACAAAGTATTTACGAGAAAAACAGGGGACTTTTTAACAGTCCAAAAATAAAAAAGAATTGTATCTTATGAAAGACTTTTAAAAGATTTGATTTTTTTTATTAATGTAATTAATTTACTTTACTTATTTTTACTTAGACAACAACCAATTTTTATTTTTAACTGGCTGTAAATTTTTGTTGAAATATCCTTTTTTATAGGAATTAAAACTGATTTCAGCAACAGACTTTAAACAAATCTTCAAAAAAAACTTCATTAACTAGCCCTCTCTATTCGGTAACTTATATTGTGAGAAGGTTGGGGGGGGGGGGGGGAGTATAATATTATCTTAATTTTTAAGATAGAGGAGGTGGTATTTACCCCTGCAGAGGACACCAACCCTGCGGGGCTACCTATTACCCAATACAGAATAAACTTACCTAACCTAAATTAGTAATAAAAAACCCGAAAATTCTACCAACTTTCCACAAAATGACCAAAAGAGGCAATTTGTTTGTCATAGCTGGGTGGATAATTAATTCACCATCAATTTTCTTCTTGTACAATATCCCTCTCCCTAAAATATTGCTGTTAAAACTTAAATAGGACAATAAAAGTAATATAGAAATAACTATGGTTTTTAATACATTCATCTATATGCTAATATTTCTTTTCATTTCTTTTTTGTGTTTGGATCTTTAAATATGAGTAGATAGATACATACATAGATAGATAAATAGATAGATAGAAAAATAGATAGATAGATAGATAGATAGATAGATAGATAGATAGATAGATAGATAGACATACAGATAGATAGATGCGCTATAAAACAGTGAATCTAAAACTCTGCTAGGAACTTTAGAGCTCTGAACGGACCCAAATTATAAAGAAGCATCGCAACTAAAAACCTGAGTAATAATGTTGACATTCCAATTATTTTAACTCTATGATTAAGCACATTCAATCTTATAAAAATGTGGGAGTCACACAGCACATTAAAAGGGGATTACGTCTAAGGGGACTATCCACGAACGAGAGCAAGTGATTCTAAGCACCTTCCAGGTTCTATGTAATGGAAGTGCTGTGCATAGTGGGAAAATATAATTTTCGGGTCATGTAAAGTAAACGAAGTTGCGAGTTTCGTCGTATTTTCACAGTAGCGTTTGTAAGGGTTAAATATTTTCTAGTCGCAGGGACTAGAAATAGGAGAAAAGCTACTGTGAAAATATGACGAAACCAGCAACTTCGTTTCCTTTACATGACTCTATTTTTATATGCTGCAATATATTAGAAATAATATTCTGTGATTTTTGTCTGAAATTTGCCAAATGAACTTTACTACATAAATTATGATTTTTTCTGTGGTTCTTTATGGGTTTTTGAATAACATTTATATTTATTGTTTTATTTTACTATTATTATTCGATTTGCTTCTTTCATACTATCGAAATGATTAAAATTGCTATTTTTAACAAGCTGCAACTAACCCAGTTATTTATTTACTATGAGAGAAGGGTCATGATTACAATATTATATAAGCAAACAAAGCATTAAATATATATTTACTTTTACTATTAAATACTTACATCATAGTGTTGGTCATTTTAGACAAGTCAGGTTATTTTGACTTTATTTGGTTTTATCCATATATAAAAGTAACAGGATGTTTATCCGTCTGTAGCTTAAGAGCTCGCTAATCGCTCGAACGTCTCTTTTACAGTAAAGCTTACTGTAGTTTATAACTAGTTATTGGGAAGTTATGAAAACGCGGCAAAATTAGATTTTACTTTTGTATAGAGTTATAGCGTAGCTGAAGCTTTAACTTTTTATTATCAATGATGACAACATCTTTAAAGCGAAGCTCTAAAATCAGAAGGAAGGACAAACGAACAATAACTCTTGTAGAGTGACATGACTTAATAAGCAAAACATTAATATCTAAGTCTAAACAAAATTGTACATAAATTTGCTACAAAATTGTGTAAATATAGAATACAGTAAAAGGACATATTTTCATTTTTAGGATTTGATTATAGAGTTGCCTCGCTTATAACACTTTACCTTATTGTCCAAAGAATCTTTATTCCAAAAATCAGATGAATAGGACAATCATATCATATAAAAAATTTGTTGTCAATTTGTTTTTAAAATTTGTTTTAAATGGGTGATAGGACAATTCTAACATGCCTAAATTAAGTAAAAGAGATAACTGTTACGGACGGACGGGCCGATCCTAGTTATAGAAAAGCTTAATTTTAAAAAAATTCTGTAAATTCATAACGATTAGAATATCTATCTAACTTTTGTATTTGTCCAAAATTATCATGTCTAAAATGATTTTATCCGTTTGGTCAATATTTATTGTAACCCCTTTATGTGTGTTTAATATACAATTAAAAATAATGAAAACAATTATAAATTATATAAAAATTTTCAGTGGTTTCCCCCAAAGTGCCTATTAGAGCACAGACTTCCTCCCCTTTATTTATATCAAACATTATTTACTTTTGAGAAACCTCAATTAGAACAAGGATGACAACATCCATAAAAGCGAAGCTCTGAAACGGTAGAACAAAAGGGCATTCACACTTGTATAGTGTCAGAACTGAATAATCAAAATATAAATGTATAAGAGTCGAAGCTAAATTGTAAGTGAATTTGTTGAAAAACTGTTTGATGCAGGATAGTGTTTAAGGACATACTTACATTTTTAGGACTTGACTATAAAGTTGCTTCGCTCATAATATTGTACTTTATTGTCCCAGGAATCAGTGTACCAAAAATCAGATCAATAATCATGTTGAAAATGGACGAACGGACATTCTGGTAACGATTATGGAGTTGCTACGCTTTCTAAATTGTACCTAATTACTATAGGAATCACCGTGCAAAATATGAAATCGATATGACAATTTTAACATGCCTAAATCAACGAAAAAAAACTATCCGTCACGGACGAACGGACGGACCAACCCTAATAATAGAAAAACTTCGATTTAAAACATATCTTCATCTAGAAAGGCCTCTGGATGAGTAACCACTAGTACGTTTATACAGAAGTTTCGGCATTAAAAAGGGGTTGGAATTTCATGTAATTATATAATCAGTCAATCTATTAATATCAGAGATAAAGAGATAGTGAATATCACAAAAAAAATGTATAAGACTATAAGTCAAATATATACATTTTAGTTTAAGTCTAAGCCTTTCAAACAATCAAATATATTATTGCAACTTCACTGTAAATCAGTACAATATCAGTCCAATATTTAGTGAGATCTTAATCTTAAGACAGACCAACACACAAACACATAGACATCCTGTTACTTTATATGTATAAGTGTTTATGTTTGTATGTATCGAAGTATCTCGCTAACCACTAAACCGATATGGTTCTGCTTTACAGTAAAGCGCCCAGTAATGGTTATAACTATTTTGTTTACCTCTAACAATTACTTTAAACAAGGATGACAGCATCCATAAAAGCGAAGGTCTAAAACGGTAGGACAGACGAACATTAATTCTTGTAGAGTGTCAGAACTGAATATGCAAAATATAAATATAAAAGCTTTGACAAAATTATACGTATATTTGTTGCAAAACTTCTTATATCCAGAAAACTGTTTAAGGACATACTTACATTTTTAGGACTTGATACTTCGCTTGTGATATTGTACTCCAAAAATCAGATTATATCACATAAAAATTTGTTGTTAAAAAAGTTAAAAATCAACATGTTTAAAATGGACGTACGGACATTCTGGTAACGATTGTAGAGTTGCTACGTTTTATAAGTCGTTCCTAACTACTACAGGAATCATCAAGCAAAGTTTGAAATCGATAGGACAATTCTAAAATGCCTGAATTAACGAAAAATGCTATCCGTAACGGACTGTCGGACGGGCCGACCCTAATTATAGAAAAGCTTCGCTTTTAAAAACGCCCCTAGAAAAACTTAATTGTACGTAATCGTACTTGACTTAATAAAATACATTTGTATACATTAAGATATAAGTTTTCCAGAATTTTAAAGTTAGGGGGAGATTTGAAATCTGCATCAAATTTTGAGGATTTTTTTTATAAAATTCGTTTTTTCTATAATTCTTTATCTAAAAGCGGAACGCAATTTAAGTTAATTAATTTTGGCATCTGTGATTGGTGGATTTAAAAAATCTGCGCTCTGATTGGATTACGTACATCATTCAACCAATTAGAGCGCAGGTAGTTTAAAATCCACCTATCCTATTGGTCAAAATTAATTAACTTAAAATGCATTTCCGCTTTTAGATAAAGAATTATACAACAAAACGAATTTTATAAAAAAAATCCTTAAAATTTGATGCAGATTTCAAATCTCCCCCTAACATTAAAATTCCGGAAAACTTATATATCTTAGTATACATAATACATAACCCTTTATCCCTATTACATAATAGATTAACATCAAAAATCTCTCATGATCATTTTAATCTCCACTCCCCTTTCCTGAGGGAAACATGTATAGGACAATGGACTAAATATTAATCTTACTCCTGTCCCTATTATTTGTTACAGCTCTTTCTTTGTTTGATTGTAATTATTGGGGTAAGAAATTTATGTTGATTTATTTGAGCTACATTGTCCCTAATTCCCTGCGATTCTCACATTGATTTTTTTCCTTGTTTGGCGTTTTTACAGTGACTGAAATTTAGCACAGCCAACTCGTGCCTGTTTGTATGAACTGCCGACAAGACTTTTAGAGTTTAAATGTAGTACAGATCAATCAGCTATAAGTAGCTCAGCAGACATAAAAATGATATAGAAACGAACAAATTAGATGCCAGTGGCCAAAATAAATCTTCACCTAAAATCTTCATTATTCAGCTGAGAAAAAAAACACATTTCATATCAAATCCAGCAGTCTTCTTAGGATAGTAGAAAAGTAAAAAAGATTTCCGACATAAAGTAAATGCCCTCATACCGTTTCCGACAAACCTTAACCGAAAAAATAAGGTAAGGTTATTTTTTTATATGAATAAACATCATAAATTCTATTATTTAGCTAATCTGTACGTACGTTATCATCCTTGTTTATTATACCTACGTAAATTAACATCTTAATGGCTGCAATTGGAGCAGAGCTACTCAATTAATAAATCTTTTCAACTCTTTCAAATTATTTACTTATTAAGGCCGGATTCAGAGCGAATCTCGTGTTTTTTTTATATTTTTTTCTTCTCTATTCTTTCATGTAACTTTTTCTTTTTTTTAATTTAACGTAAATTCAACTTTGATATAGTCTTGATTTAAATTTTTGATGAAAACGTCACCAAAGTTTTCACGACAACGAATGAGAGGCGGTGTTTATAAAACTATGGGAACCAGTATAATTTACAGTCGAATATCCCCTCCCTCGATGGGCTAAATGGAGAAGACGAGGAAAGTCCCTGAATGACGTCATAAAAATGAGGGATGAGGAGAGGGAAAGAATTCCCTAAAAAAGAGATGAATAATCCCTCATTTTATGACGTAACATGCTGATTTTTGAGGGACTTTCTTCGTCTTAATATTTTAATATAAATTTATTTGTATAATATTTGCCACGCTACTTATTGACATTTTTGTCCTTGTTTTTGTTCTATTCTTTTAACTATGTTGAACAGTTACTTTTTAATGGCTAGCATAATCATAAATGAATTGAAAATGGACATAATATTTAAATGCTGGTCTTTAAAAGCGAGTCTTTTCTATAATTAGGTTCGGTCCGTCCATCCGGAACGGATAGCTTTTTAATTTAATTTAGACATTTGAGAATTGTCCTATCGATTTCAAACTTTGCATGGTGATTCCTGTAGTTAGGTACGATTTAGAAAGCGTAGCAACTCTAAAATCATTACCAGAATGTCCCTACATCACTACAAATTTTTATGTGATCTAATTATCCGATGAATCTGATTCCTGGGACAACAAAGTACAAAATTATAAGCGAAGCAACTCTATAATCAAGTCCTAAAAAGTATGTCCATAAAGATTATCCTGTATCAAGCAGTTTTTCAACAAATTTACTTAGAATTTTGCTTCGACTCTTATACATTTATATTCTGATTATTCAGTTCTGACACTATACAAGTGTTAATGTTCGTTTGTCCTACCGTTTCGCTTTTATTAATGTTGTCATCCTTGTTTTTTCGTAAAGCCACTCGTAAGCTAAAATCTTTTCCATATTGCTAAGCTACTCTATATTATTTCAATTTATATATATGTTCGTCAGTCAATCCGTAACACTAATGGGGAAATAAGATTTCTCGGCTGCTATTTAAGACAAAATGTTGAGTTCTTTTGAAGCATCCGTATAATTTACTTGGTTTGTGTGTCTATCAGTCAAGTACAACAATATAAATATTAAACCATATATGATGAATATGTGAAAGGTTTGGTGTTTTTATATAGATATAGATTTCTGATATTAACCACGGAACATCTGATCTCTAAATCTATTTGTACTTCCATCCCATGAGCTCGGCACTTAAGATTAAAAATATTAATTGTTCAATAAAATCTTTTTTTAAGATTGATTTTCAAAAAGTCAAAGAAGTACTGAGATTTCAGTAACATTAAGCAAAAGAGCGTAACAACCCTATAATTTTTACCAGAAAGCTGGTATGTCCTTATTGGTGTTAATCTTAGAACTATTTTATAGCACTTTAAAATTACTATTTTTATGTACAGATTTCTAAACAAAATTATCTTATTTTTCTAGTTTAACTTTTATCTATTTTGTACTTCTTTTTTACGTAAAAACGGTTGGATCTACTTGGTTGAGCTTTTTCTTTCGATTACAATTTCAATTAAAATATTCTAACCAAAAAAGAAGAAATAAAATGAACAAGAAATAAGATACTGAATAATGTAAAAATGTATTTGTAGATTTTTTCAATTTAGAATACAATAAATACATGTTGATAGAACAGAATAGGAAGCAGTATTCTCTCATCAAAAACAAACAAAAAAAGGTGGTATAGTTATTTTTAGCATCATATAACAGACAGCTTTCCGTGGATATTAAATTTAAACTAGTTTTGCTGGCTCAAAGTCAAAGTGGCTTAAGGCCCGGGATAACAAAACTGGTATTCATGTAATGCTTTTAAGTTTTAATATTCTTAGAAAATTTTCTGTAATTCGATTCTACACATGATTTTACAGTATTACTGAGAACCAGTTTTATTTTCAACGAGTATTCATTGGTTTCGAAGCCATACTCAAAAATTATTTATACAAGTTCAAGAATGATTAATAAAGTTGCCTTGATTCATGTTGCTTTATATGATCATGCTTAAATTTTAAAAGTTTAAAAGTTAAATTCCAGGTTTTTTTTGTAAAGAAGTTGTATCAACTTTTTTTTATATAGCTAGCCGGTCCTTTTAGTAAGTAGTAGATGTAAAATTTTTCATAGAATTCAGATATGCAATCGGTTTTTTTGTAGACCTCTTATTTTTTAAGTAATTTAAGTTTTAAAAAAAAAATTAAGTCGATTTTAAGGTACTAAAATGCAACAAAAAAAAAGAAAGAAAATGGCCATTATGAACAAAAATAGTAAGATCTTTAATTTGACACCTTACTTTTTCAATTCTGTCAGGTAATTATTGAAAAAATCGATTTTTTTAAACCCACGAGAATAAAAACTTTGAACTCAATTTTATCATTTCACAAGTAAAAAAATATGGGTTCATATATACCTTTAGAATCAGAAAAATATTACAAATCCATTGTAAGCAAAATTGAAAAAAAAAGTTTACAATATAGTATATAAACTACAATAAAAGGAATTATATGAAAATAATAATATCATATTATATTGTACAGGCAACGTCTTAACCCATTAGTGACGAACCGGCTTTTAACGCCCGGTTCCAGAAAATGCCAAAAAAAACTGGTTTTCAGTTTCAGGATTGAATCATGCTCGCATGAGCCTACCCTTTACTGCTCTGTTTTTCAATTCCCCCCAGAGAGAAGCGTTTCTATCTATTAGGTCGGCCACAATCTTTCATCGAAAATGGGTGAACCAAAAAAAACAAGGTGATTTAAAATACCCCTTCTAACTTTTTTGTTTATGAAGTAAAGTTAGTGATTTTTTTCGTGAAATTTAAAGTTTATTGGCAACTACATTCATTTGTGAAATCGTTTTATTCAAATTATTATTTTTTATATGATTTTTTTATCGTTTAATTATGTTCTATATAACACCGGTTCGGCGTGAGTAAAAATACCCGAAAGTTTTATTGCCCGGCTCGGCGTGAGTAAAAATACCCGGTTTTAACTTTTCAACCATTAGATATATTAGATATTTTTTATCATTTATTATTCTCTTCAAATGTTAAAATTTCTTTATTTCCCAATGATAAATATAATTGATAGATAGATAAATAAAAGGATCAATAGATAGATAGATAGATAGACTGATATATAGGGATAAGACAATGGCCGATAAATTTATGTAGATTCCCAATGATAATCAACAATTGTTAGATAGATAAATAAAAGGATGGATGGATAGATAGATAGACTGATATATAGGGATAAGACAATGGCCGATAAATTTATGTAGATTCCCAATGATAATCAACAATTGTTAGATAGATAAATAAAAGGATGGATGGACAGATAGATAGATATATCTTGGTTTAGACTTTATTACATAAATATTTTTAAGGGGTGGGGGGGGGATATGTTTTTTTCTCTCAAAAAAAAACAATACTATTTTAAATTTTGATTATCTTGTCATAGCCCTACAGGATGGGGGCATAACACACGAAAATTCAATTATTATTACTTGTAAATATGATGGTTTTAGGCCATTTTCATTATCTTGTCATCGCCTTCAGGATGGGGGCGTAACTAACCAGTATTCTATGTAAATTTGATGGTTTCAGGCCATTTTGCTTATCTTGACATTTCCCCACAGGATGGGGGCGTAACTAACCAGTATTCTATGCAAATTTGATGGTTTTAGGCCATTTTTGTTATCTTGATATTACTGTATTATTCTATTCTTTTGTTTGTGATATTTTTTAAATACTTTAGGCCAAAGATATGTAATAAGTCTTTTCTAGTCTTTCCTTTATCAATAAAAATTATATTTTTTTATATATTTGTCAATTACTGATACTACTAGAATAGTTGCTACTCTATAATTCACTTTGGACGTTCAAAAATAACATTATCAATATCCCTCCCATTATTATCAATACAAATATTAGCAAAAGTTTTAAAACTTCCTCGAAATGGGCTTTTTTAACCGAAAACGGCGGCACCTATAGCCAAAATCTTAAATGTGATATAAATTTTTTTGTATGTTAGTTGTAGCTCTATCAATTACATGAGGTTATGTAGTTTTCAATTACGGATCGTATCAAAGTTCTAAAAAGTGTTCATCTCACTTTAGGAGTTCAAAAATTACATTTTTAACTTTTTGGGCCAAAAAACCGGGTATTTAGGTTGCAAACGGGCTTTAATGCCGGGGGAAAGCACCAAAAAACGCCAAAAACGGTTATTAATGCCGAAAGGTTTTTTTACTCGCGCCGAACCGGGTTTTATTGCAACTTTCCTGTGCACGCCACTAGAGCAAAACAAAAAAATTGGAATTCCGTTTTTACCATTATAAAGCTTCCCTGAGATTTTCAGCTCGATCGGTCCATAAAAGTGGCGCTCGGCACTAATGGGTTAACTTGTGAATTGGGTATAAAAATGGGAAGGGGGTATAGAGGGGGTAAAGAGGGGGTAAAAAAGGGAAGACGATAGTGTTGCCAGAACAAAAAATACAATTGGCCATTTTTATATTTTTTTATTTTTTTACTTTTTTTCAATTTTGCTCACAATGGATTTGTAATATTTTTCTGATTCTAAAGGTATATATGAACCCATGTTTTTTATGTCTGTTTGAGAAAATATTTAGGTCTAAAGTTTTTATTAAACCGAGGTTAAAAAAATAGATTTTTTCAATAATTACTCAACAGAATTTTAAAAGTAAGGTGTCAAATTATAGATCTTACTATTTTTGTTCTTACTGGCCATTTTCTTCTTTTATTTTGTTGCGTTTTAGTACCTTAAAACCGACCTAATTATTTTTTTAAAAAACTTAAATTACTTAAAAAATAAGAGGTCTACAAAAAAACCGATTGCATATCTGAATTCTCTGAAAAATTTTACATCTACTACTTACTAAAAGAACCGGCTAGCCATAAAAAAAAAGTTGATACACCTTCTTTAAGCAATAAACATTAAACATCCCTAAATTAACGACTTGAGCTATCAGTTAAGGAGGGACGAACCGATAGACCCTATTTTATAGAAAAGCTTTACTAAATTGTCGATGTAAGACATGTTGAACGTATTTCAGAAAACTAGTCCCCAGCCCTGTTAGGAATCTAAATTGTAGTTAAATCTTGGACCTCACTCCCTATTTATCAAGGATATTATAATCCAAAGTTAGAAAAAAATGCATCAATCCTTTAAATAGGAAAAATTTTAAATTATGCTTGTTTTGCTTTTATCGTTAGAAACGTCTATTTAACCAACTGACGAATAAATGAACAAAAAAAATTAATCAAAAAATTTTTCTATGTATTTTTACACCTTATGAAAAAATACTTCCTACATTTTTACTCTTTTCAAGGAACAGAGGTTTGTTTTCTAATAAATGAAGTTTTCCCTAATTTTAGTTTGATTATTATATTTGGCAAATTCTAATTCTATATTGTTATCTGTTCAATTCAAGGAGGGAGCGAACATGGGACTGCAAATTATACCAGTAACAGGATTTCCCACAATTCGTTTGCCTAATCTTTTAGAGGGAACTTAATTAAATCCTGATGGGGTTTTAAAAAATTTTTAATAATAATTTCAATCTACATAGAGGATAAATTTGTTTATCGTAATTTTCTTATCCTCTAATTTAATCATACATATATGTTAGTCAGTCCTGTTTTTAACTATTAATGATTATTTATCGCATCGTATCATAAACAGCTTTCTGCGAATATTAAAATGACACATTTTAAGATTAAAATCCGTTTTTTAGCTCCTAAGGCCCGAAGGCCCGGTTTAACAATACTGATATTTGATTTTATGATTTTTATTTTAATGTTGTGGAAAATTGTCCATAAAACGATGCTGTTCATGATTTTCCAGTAGCGCTAAGAACCGGTTCTAATCCAGCGGATATTAATCGGTTTCAAAACCATACTGGAAATTTGATTACAATATTCTCTGTGGATGCTCTAAAATTACCCCACCCCCCCCCCTCTCCTTCCCTATCCGTCCGCCTGTCTAATTTCCGGTTTTCCCCCATGTATGACGTCACACACCGGAAGGTGCGTCAACCCTGCCAGTATGCCAGGGGATGTGGCAACTGCATTTTAAATCACGCTCTCTAAAAACTTTGTTTGCTTGATTGGTTTGTTCAAGCTTACTTAGTGTCTAAACTTATTAACCAATAATTCTACAGAAAGGATAATATTGTTCTTCATCATTAGGGATGTACATAAATTATCGTGCATTGTTATATTCCCTGATATTATCTTATATAGTTGCCAAAAATTCATATTTTCTTACTTCTATTGGTATCTTCAAGAGCCTCTAGGAGCTATTTATCTTACAGGTTTGATATATGTATATTTAGGTTTTCGCTTTATTTCTTGATTAGTTGAATTTTAAACTACACTGTTTTTTCTCAAACAAAAATTGTGATGCCCAATACAAAGCTTTTATAAAAATTATACTAAAATATTATGCAACTATAAAAAACACGAAGGCAAAATAGTTTAACTACGTGTGCCCTATTCCTACTAAATTTGCCTATTACTTGCATTTATGGATAAGTGGATCTATAGTAGATATTTTGCCAATGTTATGTCATGTCACTAGAGGCGTGCAGAGATATTTTATAGGGGAATTAAGGCCCCATGATATGTAGCTTTAGAGAGGCTTTTTCTTATGATATAATCATTATTAAAATAAATCATGTAGTTATGGATGAGAAGATATATAGAAAATATTTTGCTAATGTTATGTCATGTAACTTGAGGCGTGCATAGATATTTTATAGGGGAATTTAGGCCCCATATAATCATTATTAAAACAAATCATGTAGTTATGGATGAGAAGATATATAGAAGATATTTTGCCAATGTATTGTCAAGTAACTTGAGATGTGCACAGATATTTTCCAGGGTAGTTTTTAATTGTAAGTCATTAATGGGATAATAGTTATGCTGAAAGCACGGACTAAAAAACTGGTACTTATGAATGTACATTTTCATATTCGTAGAAAACTGGATATAATACGATGCTATACATATTTTTTTAGTATGGCTGAGAACCGGTTCTAATCCACCGAATATTAATGGGAAAATGTATTATTTTTCTTAATTTAAAGTACTTGGACTGCGTTGTAATGAAAACAATAAAATGTCAACTAAAAAATTGTAGGCAAAAGAGTTTTTAGGCAGGTAGATATCTCTATAAACGATTATGTAGTTATTGTTGAGTAGATATTTTGCCAATGTATTGCCATGTAACTTGAGACGTGCTCAGATATTTGCCAATTGAATTTGGCCTCATTAAGCTTAGCTCTAGGAATACATTATTATTAATATTAAGATAAAATGTATTGTAACTTTGCGATATTATACATTTTGATTAATAAAGAGATGAAACATACTTTTGATTTTTGTTTTAAATTTCGGAAAGTTGAAGGTTAAAGAGATTTTCTTCAGATGTTAAATTTATTTTTTCCTCTCTCTCCATTTCTCTCGGATATATTTTTCCTTTTTGGCAATCTCATTTGCACTCCATTTATGTCTTTCTCTCTCTCTCTCTCTCTAACTATCTATTAGTTAGTGTCCGTCAAGCGATACACATCTCATGTAGATCAGCTACCCTTTTTCTACCCCTTTCTTGAGTATTGCTACCACCCCCCTTCTCCCCCCCACTCCATCAACACTAGTGGAGGAGAACCTACGTGTCACTTACACACACACACACACTTACACTGTTGGAAGCCTGTGATTGGTCCAAAGATTCTGGTGGCGACTGGTGATTGGTTGTGCTGGATGTCTGGCGTCTCCTCATTGGTCGCTTACATTGGTAAACCCTACGTCATTGGTCAGGTATTTCCCCCCGTCCGTATAACTCTCTCTAATCTCTTAGTCTAACTCTATCCTTGGAACGATGAGCACACGTGTCACTAAAGCAAAGGCTACTAAGGCTACTTTAGCCGATTGTGAAAACGATTTGGAGTCGGCAGATAGTGCCGGCGGTGTCAATCTGAACCCTGAAGCTTGGCTCAAGATGAGAGCCCTTATTGATGAAAGTGTTTCTTTAAAAATTAAGGAGCACACTAATCAGGCGGCGGAAAGTTTCAAGAATGTGAACCATCAGCTACAGTCTATAGGTAAGAGAATTGAGAGTTTACAGGGGAAATATCAATCAGACATTGACGATATTAGGGCCCAATTATCTGATCCCTCCCTTACTACCGACGAAGCCACTAATCTTAGGATTAAGTCCGTTGAAACTCAGATTGACCTATACCTCAAACTTAGGACTGAAAACAGAGAATGCGACAAATTTCTTACTTATCATCATTTAATTCAGGCGGTTAAGCGCGAACAGAGGCAGCGCAGCTGGGCAGTACGGATATATGGATATCAATGCCCCTGGAGACAGAAGACCCCAGATGTTGTAGAGGTATTCACAGATGTAGTGAAACCGGTATTACAATCTATGATTGATTCTGGCCGCGCCGCGCCCTTCAACACAGATTTTTTTGCTTGCGTCGAGTATGCCCACCCCTTGGGGCCCGGCAAGAAGGGAGCTGTCCCTCCAATGATTTTTCGTTTTTTTAGCCGCAGATGCATGTACTTGTTCATGCTGAACAAACGTGAGCATTTGGCTGCGCTTGAAAAGAGGGCTGCTGACCGTTCCCAATGGTCAAATGCAGCTGCGGCCTGCAAATATGACAGCAATGTCCGTTTGAGAGTCAGTCACGATCTCGCCGACGTCAATCGCCAAACAATGTCCTTTCTCCATCAAGCGGGCATTGCCCATAAGTGTAAAACTACGAATGCGGGGGTTTCCTTCATGCCCAAGGGCTATAAAGGGAAATGGGTTAAAGTATTTAACCCATTCGCCCCTACGCTCAACGGCTTGTTGGAGCCCCTGCCCGAGATTAATTCTCTGCTCTCTGCCAAATCTCTTGTCTTAAGTGCCTATGAATCAAACGTCCCCAACCATAGTTTATTCAAAGAACTTAAAATTAATATTTCAGAACTTATTCAGATCGCTGACCAGTATGTGTCCAAGCAGGGTCCCATTGAGGAAGGAGGTGCTGACCCTGGGCTAGTCCCACGTGCTGAGGAAGCTGGAGCCGGAGTAGGTGATTTCCCGCCACTTGGCGGCGCGGCAGCTGGAGCCAACGCAGTACCAGCCCCTACATCTTCAGCCCCCACCGAGCCAGCACGTCCCTCGCCTCCTACAGGTACCAGAGCGGCGACAGCGGCAGCGGCAGCAGCCAAGGATTCAGCGGACACATCTTCAGCACCTATATGAAGGACAGTATAGTTTGTCTTGTCTTATTATCAAATATAATCACTATATAGTGATATTGTAGTCAGCCTTCATTTCACACTACGTTTTGAGAGCACTTAAGCTTAAGTTTAAGTATCAGTAATAGTTAGCAGTCGTTTTTTCCATCATTTCCAACCTTTTGATAAACTCTACTAACACTACTACTAACCCTTAATGTGAAACTTGAATTAAGATGACTGATTTTATTTTATTTTATGTTGTGTAAAAAGTGTATAATGTATTATACAATCGAAACGGCTTAATAAGTTTTAAATATTGCTAATATATTGCCAATAAGTATAGCCTAATTTAATCAAAATGTTATTAAAACCTATAATACTCTACGTAGGTTAAACTTACTCATGCTAAATGGGTGAGATGCTAACATTATATTATATTATATGTATTCATATAGTTGTGTTTTAGTAAGAAACCAGCACACGGGACGCCCGGAAAGCCAATGTTGGAGGGAGAACCTTACCGGTTGTGAAACGGGGCAGATGTATGCTTTTAAACCATGGTTTGTCAGGTAGATAGTTCTATTACTAGACTGAACGAAAATCCCAATTATGATATTACGTCGCACATTTATGGGGACCTCTTTTCGGAGTTTTCAGAGGAGCTTAATATTGAATCCTTTTATGCTAGTGAAAGTCAAGTTATAACTAAAATTAATGAGCTTAATAGACCAACCTTTACCATATTCAACCTAAACTGCAGATCATTGAACTCATGCTTTGTAGAAATTAGTACATCCTTAAGTAATTATAGGAATAATGGCATTGAACCTGCCCTCCTAAGTGTCCAGGAGACCTGGCTCTCCAGTAACAGTAATTTAAACTTAATTCAATTGCAAGGCCACGAGCTTTTTCTAAGCCAAGGCCAATAGGAAAAGGGGGGGGGGTTGCTATTTACACTCAATCTAAATTTAAAGTTGAAGAAATGTTTCCCAACTTTTTTGAGCAATCTATTTTTGAGAGCCTTGTCCTAAAAATTAGTTACAAAAACTTTAAAGCAGTTGTCATTAGCCTGTATAGAACCCCTGGGGAAGAAAATGTTCAGTTATTCTTTGATAAATTATTAGAATTGTTTGATAGGCTTGAGGATCTTACTTGTCCCATATTCATTCTAGGAGATATGAATATTAACCTTTACCAGTCAGTAGTGTCGGGCAGCTCCGCATCCCAATTCTTAGACAATTTGATTATTTATGGATATGTGAACGTAGTTTTACGTTCAACACGCATCCAAAATTATAGCCACAGCTTATTAGATCTTATTTGTTGCAAAAATTTTATACAAAATTTAGCCTTGTCTATGGTTGTACCCACGGACTATTCAGATCATTTCTTAAACATTGCAGTTTTTTTTGAGGACAATTTTAAGAAAACAAAAAAAGATCAAAATTTTTCTAAACGACTACTTTCTGATGAGAATTATGAAAGTTTGTGCAATGCTCTAAATGATACTGATTGGTCCGTGGTTACTGACCTGGATGATGTGGATTTAGCTTATGAAATATTTTTAAAAAAATTTATAAGTCTTTACGATATGCATTGTCCCAAAGTCATTATTAGAAACAATAAAAATAAGGTTCCTCAAGAACCTTATATTAATCCCCATATTTTGAAATGCAAAGCTTTTAAAAATACTTTATACAGGATTAAAGTGAATGATCCCTCTGAAGATAATAAGGCGAGGTACAATGCATATCGTAACGAATATTTTAGATCTATAAGACGTGCTAAGAAAATCTACTATCAAAATCAAATTAAGGCGGCAGGAAAGGATGGGCGCAAATTATGGGAAGTTTTCAGGGAGGTATTGGGGGTTAAAAAGCACACCAAGGAAATGGACTATCTTGAAGTTGACAATAATGTTCGTATTACTGATAAGCAAGAAATTGCTAATCATTTTAATACTTTTTTTAGCAACCTTGGTGTCAATTTAACCCCTAATATCCCCACAACTAATAAAAGTTTTCGTGAATTCCTCCCCCCCCGCATAGAAGATAGCATTTTCATTGGTCCACTATCTTTACAAAAAACATTTGAACTTATTACAAGTATTAATCCAAAAAGCAGCAAAGATTATTATGATATTAGTATGAAATTACTTTGTAGAACAGCGGGGCCGATTACGGCCCCGCTGCGGCATATTTATAATTTAAGTATTAGCAGGGGCATCTTTCCTGATCTTATGAAGATCAGTAAAGTTGTCCTTGTTTATAAGAATGGCCCTATCTCACTGGCTGAAGCCTATAGAGGCGTCTCCATGATAGCGTCGTTCTCTAAACCATTGGAACGGTATATTTACAGTTCCATTTATGATTTTCTTGATGAAAGAAATTTTTTCAGCAGCCGCCAATTCGGCTTCCGTAGGAAGTTTAATACTAGTCATAATATCTTAAATTTAATGAATCTTGTTGCGAAGGCCTTCATTGATAATCAAGTGTGCAGTATTGTATTACTTGATATCAAGAAGGCCTTCGACTTAGTGGACCGTGACATCTTACTGGCTAAACTTTATCATTATGGGATAAGGGGAAATATATTAGATTGGTTTCGCAGCTACTTTAGTGGGCGTAAGCAGAAAGTTTTTTTTGGAGGGGTGTACTCCTCCAGCCTGGCTGAGATATTGATTGGCATCTTGCAGGGCAGCTGCCTCGGGGTGTTGATGTTCTTAGTGTTCATCAACGACCTCGAGAGCAGCTGCCGCGATGCCATCTTTAATCTCTTCTGCGACGATACCCTATTATTTTTGCAAAGCGATAATTTTACAAATTTAATACACAAAATAAATGAGGTGCTGCCCAAAGCTAATGACTGGTATGCTGCTAATAGATTAATCATTAATTCTTTAAAAACTAAAATTATTTTATTTAAAACTCCAAGGCAAAACATCTCTGAAAATGAGCTTAATTTAATAAATGAGTTTCCAGTATTCATAAATTCCAACAACTATGGTGAGGATGTGGCTGATAAGATCATTAAGCTAGATAGGGTTGATGAGGATAGTGAGAATGATAATGATAGGTGGGCAAAACACTTAGGCATAAGATTGGATCCTAAACTGAAATTTAATCACCACTGGGGGGAATTACACAAAAGATTACAGCGGGCTATCTTTTCTTTACGTGTCATGAAGCATATTTTAGACATGCAACATCTTAAGATGTTGTATTTTGCTTATATACATAGTTTGATAGAGTATAGTATTATAATTTTTACCGGTGTAACTGACAGTCAATGTAATATCATAAAAAGACTCCAAAAGAAGTGTGTTAGGATAATCACTAGTAGCTCCAGCACTGCTAGCAGTAGCCCTCTTTTTAAACAACTAAGAATTTTACCTTTTAAGGAGCTTAGGGATTATCATATCATGCTTTTTATGCACAAATATCTGAATGGTCAACAACCAGATATTTTTAATGATACATGGCAGTACAGACACCAGTTACACCGGTACAATACCCGTAATCGGGATGAACTTAATGTAGACAGTACAACAAAAAATTATATTTTTAAGTTACCTTTAATTCAATTTCCCTTAATTTTCAACTCTTTACCTGAAAATCTCAAATCTATTCAAGATTTCAAATTATTTAAAAAAAGAATATTTAACTATCTGTTGAATAGAATTGAATAACTTTTTTTGTTGTATTAATCTATGGTCTATTGATCTATTAGTATATTTTAATGATTGGCACGTACAGACTGGATTCTTGCTTATATTAATTGTGTTTACTGGCTAAGTTTTTGTGAGTTTTTGTAAGTTTTTATTAACTATTTTCTATTTTGTAGGATTGCTGGGACTGGATACTTAGCGGGCCGAGGATGAGATGAAGAATTGATGGTAGGTGGTTCTGCCCCGTCTAGCCCATTGTATATGTTTTCCTTGGAAGGATAAAAAAATAACCTTTTCTGATGAAATTGCATCATTACCTTAATCTTAATCCATCCAGAGAGGATAGTTGCGGGGCACGACGGGGTGGAGCTGCTGCCAAAATTTTTCAACTCATTTATGTCGATATTTTTCTCTTATTAGTCTCAAAATGCTTACTATTCTTAAAGATTTTTACGTACCTAGGTACTTAAGTTATTTTTACTTTTATACTTCTACAAGTTTATTTTTACATACTTAGGTACTATTAAACTTAATTTAATTAGTTTGGCAAGCAATATTAATGCACTAATACGCATTTACGAGAAATTTTGAGAACTTTTGTTGGTTATATTAAGTTTTATTAACTATACCTTCTCCTCGCACGCAAGAATTCTCCTCGAAAATCTTTTTTTCTCCTCGAAAAACTTCTTTATCCTCGAGAATTTCTTCTCCTCGCAATTCTTAATACTCTTAATGTTTTAATATTCTTAATAAGACTTGCGCTAGTTTATTATTCTTATTGGGCTCCTCGGAAAATTGAAAATTGATTGTAAGTTTTCGGAATGAATTATTCTTATGTAGAAGTTTTATTCTTAGAATTTTTTATCCGGAACTACGCTTGTAATATCATAAAAAACGGTTTTGTTCGGCCTGGTGATCGTTCTTTCTCCTGATAACTTTTTTTATTGGTCTTAGGACCAATAAATTGTATTAACCTGTTTTTTTAGTATGCATCTGGTGACGTTTCACGGCGGTAGGGGGATATCCGAAGACGGCGGTTGACCGGGAAAGCTGGGGGTGTAGGGATCTTGCTAAAGGCACAACAAGCGGATTTTTTTTATTGATTGATAACAGCGAACAATCAAATCAAGTAATAGTTGAGATAATTGGCCAGCGATAGCGCCCTAGCACCATCAAGGGCGTGCACCAGCCTTAGGGCTAAGTTTCTGTACCTGGTTATCTTGACAGGGCATTATTCGCAAAATTGATTATTTAACAATGTTTTTAACAATTATAATGATATATGGATGGGTAATAAAAATAAACCATCATGTTTTTTAAACAATTGTAATTATAAATATATAATATATATGATATTTATTTATTTATGCCCTGATGGCGGAAAATTGTCCAAGATCAGTGGAATGTTGTGGATCTGCGGTTAATAATAAATTTTATTTGATTTGATTTGATTTGATTTGATCTATCTATATATCTCTCTCTCTCTCTCTCCCTCTCTCTCTCTAACTAACTATCTATCTATCTATATCTCTCTCTCTCTCTCTCTCTTTCTTCCTTTCTATTGAAAACTGAAAGTTGGCAGATTTGATAAGATATGTCAATCAAATATGAAACATGTTTAGAAATTTAAGATCATACAATCATTTCTAGTGGCCTCTAGGGGCAATTGAAGAAAGAAGGGGAGAGAAGGTCGATACTTTAGTTTCAATTTATATCTTGGTAAAAAAAGTAAACCCTTCGGAGGTGTGCATAAATTAAAAGATGCTAATAGTTGTTGCTTTTGCTACTATGTCAGATGCGTAATATATAATTGTAGATGGAATGCCTTTGCAATTTGTTACCATTAACAAATAGGACTTCCAGAAAAAGATCGTGCAATGAAAGGGTTGGTGGCTGCAGTAGTTGGTGTGTTAGTGCCTTGGGATCGGACCTACTGTAAAGGGCTGGCACTACTGGGTTATCAATCAGAGAAAGTATTAAACTAACATAAAATGATTTAAAAATCAGCATGTTTTAAATGGACGTACGGATATCTGAAACGATTATAGAGTTGCTTCGCTTTCTAAGTCGTACCTAATTGTTATAGGAATCAGCATGCAAAGTTTGAAATCGATAGGACTATTCTAACCTGTTTAAATTAACGAAAAAAAGCTAACTGTAACGGACGGACGTACGGACCGACCCTAATTTAAAAAAATTCTTTTTTAATAATATTACTTACGTAAGTGTAAAAGTGAATAGCAAAATAAATATAATAATAGCATTATGTAAATATGTAAAACCATAAATATAAACACTATATACAGTCTCTAAATGCATTTGTATGTTCATCAAACTATCATGGAAAAAAAGATCAGCAGATTTGTTAATAAATTTCCTTTAAAGTTAAATTTCATAGATTAAGCAGTTTTTTACACGGTTTAAATAATTGCTTTAGATTGTATTTGCTTTACCCCTACATAAACCAAAAATATACTTCAAATTCTTTTTTGAATTTAGACAATTTTTAAACTGATGCGCTTGATTGAAGATGATCGGCTAAGGTGTTTTTTTACCTCCCTATAAACCCATGAAAACCTACTAAAGAGGAACTTTATCTTTCCATTTATCCATGTTTCATAAATAAATTGTCCATAATTCCCCCCCTCCCTCCACTTGACTTTATATTTAATACAATAGCTGTTAGAAGTGCTCATAAACACATAAATATTGGTGGGAAAATATTCAAGATTAGGATTTGTAGGATTAGGCCGGATACCGGACACCGGATATTTGGCAGATTTTTAATGCCGAATATATGGTATCCGGCCGGATATTAAAAAGGGCCCAATATCCGGCAAATTACCGGATATACGGCCGTTTAACCGGATAGTTTCAATATCCGGTATCCGGCCGGATATTGAAAATGTTCGGGTATCCGGCCCGATATCCGGCCAGACCAGATATCCGGCCTAACCCTATTTTTTTGTTCATGATATGTATGTTTTAAATTAAACTTTAGAATGTGTATTTTAGGGAATTTTCACCATCCAGACAATTTCCAAATTATCCCTAGATGTTTTCATTGGAGGATTTTTTCACTCAATGTTCTTGAAAACATTTAAAAAATATAAACCTAATGGGAATCGCTAAAACTTTCCAGTTCTTGTAAAAAAGTAAAAGTTTTATTAACTTTTTTGCTATTCATAAATCATTCATAATTATCATTATCGTTTTATTGTTGTAATATTAAGTAATATTAGTGTATGAACATTTAAAATCCTAATTTCAAATTCAAGAAATTATAATTTTGTATATTTATTGTAGGTTTGATTTTAGCAAAGCGTTTAATCCATGTTTGATATATAATGAAGCTTAGTAATAAAACATTTAGAAACATAGCTACACTTTTGTACTTGAAACTGTTCTACAATTATGGTCGTTCCATAAGTTAATCCATCTGCTAACCAAGGCATATTTGAATTGTCCTATCAATTTCATACTTTAAACGTTGATTCTAGTAATTATTTAGAAAGCTTAGCATCTCTATAATCATTACCAGAAATTTTGTACGTTCTTTACAAACACGTTAGTTTTAATCTATTTTAAAACTAACTTTTTAATTAACTTATTTTTAAATAATGATTTTTATAAGCAAAGCATCTTTATAATATAATCATTATAAGTAAATTATGATATTAGAATATTTATATTTAAATCGAATCTATTTAAGACTTATCACTCTTTATGTGATATTTTTGTTTGTCTGACTATTTATATTGTTAAGTTTCGCTTTTATGAATGTGACTTTCCTAGTTAAATAAAAAATTAGTTTAAGATACCAAAACAAACAAGTGATCAGCCTAGATTATAACTAGCAAAACACAAGCTTAGTTAAATGACTCGTTTAAGAAGATACATAAATTAGGATTATAGAGGATTAACTTGTAAGCTTTTTAAACAAGGATGATTTTATTGATAAAAAATGTATAATTCTAGGACTATTTCGAACGACCAATTCAAAAATATTTTTCTCATTAAAAAGTTGTAATTAATATATGTAAAACTAGTAGCTTCGCTCCTAGGCTCTTGAAGAGCAATAAGGTAAATAGCTTAAAACCATCCAATATACATTTATATAGCTTCCCTGAGAAGTCCAACCTATTCGTGCCTTTATTTTCCAAAATTTTTAGCTTCAGATCAAAAAAGCTACTGCTTTATTTAATGGATTTTTAAAAAAAAATTGCCTTTTTTATGAGCAAATTTACCATATGCTATTAGTTTCATAAAAACAAGGATGACAACATCCATAAAAGCGAAGCTTAAAAATGGAAGGACAACGAAGTAAATTTGTTGCAAAACTGCATAAATAGATGATACGATTTAAGGACATACTTACATTTTTGGGACTTGTTTATAAAGATGCTTCGCTTATAAAATTGTACCTTATTGTAATAGGAATCAGTTTTCAAAAAATCAGAAGAATCGGTTAATTTTAACATACAAAAATTTGTTGTAAAAAAAGTTAAAAATCGACATGATTAAAATGGACGTACGGACATTCTTGTAATGATTATAGAGTTGCTACGCTTTATAAATCGTACATAACTACTAAAGGAATCACCATGCAGAGTTTGAAATCGATAGGACAATTCTAACATGCCTAAATTAACGAAAAAAGCTAACCGTCTGTGACGGACGGACGGACAGAAGTACGGACCAACCCCAATTATAGAAAAGGTCTCTTGCGGCCCTTGGAGGTCTCTTGATAAAATAACAATTAAAATAAAGTCACTGCTAGTGAATAATTACAAATGTTAGTCCGTCCATCTTGCACATCTCTTTGAAAATTTATTTTTATTTCTCCAGATTAGATGTATATCCTTTTATTTTATAATTTCTAAGCTTCGCTTCTTATGAATGTTGTAACACTTATGTATTATTATGATAAAAATCAAAATATAATTTTATAATTTTGTTTATTCACATACCTATACCTATAGATAATACATAAATAAAAAATTTTTAATACACAAAAATTTCACGGCATAGATACTTCAAGCTTAAGTAAACTCTTTACATGTTCTTTCTTATCCTGTAACCTCTGAAAAAAAAAAACATAAAAGTAGGGTTGGGCCGGATACTTTTTTGGCCGGATACCGGATACCGGATATCCGGCTGATTTCTAATGCCGGATATCCGGTTTCGGCCGGATATCTGGCCAACGTTCGATATCCGGCAAATTACCGGATATCCGGCCGGATAACCGGATATCCGGCGTAAAAAATCAGCCGGATATCCTGTAACCGGATAGTTTTAATATCCGGTATCCGGCCGGATATTGAAAATGGCCGGATATCCGGCAGGATAACCGGCCAAACCGGATATCCGGCCCAACCCTACATAAAAGTAACAGGATGTATATATGCAGATTTGACTTCAAGGCTATCTTTTATTTCTCTATCAAATACTATATCAATATCATAGAAGCTTCGCCCCTAGCCTCTAGGGGCTTTGCCCCAAGAGGTGATCAAAAAAAATTAAGGTGAAATTCGTAAAAGGACCAAGGAAATCTCCTGCAATAAAAAAAAAAAAAATGGGGGGGGATTTTTTTGTTTTTTGGGGGGTTGGGGGTTTCCACCCCCCAAGAAAATAGCTTAAAACCATCACAGGACCAGTAGGTATATTCCCTGAAGAATAGAGCCCAATCGGTTCAGTGGTTACTGAGATCTTAAGCTTCAGACGGACAGACAGACGGACAGACGGACAGACAGACATCGTTCTACTTTGTATTATAGATAGAAGCTTCGTATTTGTCTAGCAGATAAAAACAAAAAGGAAAATACTGTAAACATTTGAAAACTGTTTGTTTAAAATTTAATGTTTTTATCTTTTTATTTGATTATTTTCTCATGACTCAAGGATTTTGTATGTTAAGCTTTTAGAAGCGATGTTACACTGTAGTCATATCTTACTTTGTCCGTGTAGATTTACTTTCAAATTCCTTGGCTGGATCTTTAGAAGTGTAGCCGTTGCCGTAATATGGCCAGAGGTACAGCCACTAACCTAATATCGATCTTTAAATCAAATTAACCATGCGTTGCTGTGGCCACAAAAAAACAATGTGATCTTTAAATCATATTGGCAATGCGTCGCCGTATTAGGTATGTTGCCTGCAAAACATTTTAAGGGACAATTTTAAATAAATAAATACTCAATTGTAATTTTGTGTAAAAAAAACTTCAAAAATTAGGCATAATAATTTTATTTCTTTAATAAAAATAATTTATTTTTTATAGGGTGGGCCATAAAAGATTTTATAGATCCATATTTCCAGGTATAGCTGGCATTGCACTGATTATAAAATCTTTTAAAGATCCATGTTTATCGGCAGCACTGGCAGTGGCGACAGATATGGCTACGGCAACGGCTACGGTTACGACTACAACTATGGCAATGGCCAAAGTCACAGCTATGGCTACAGCAACGGCTATGGCGATGGCAACGACAACGGCTACACATTTAAAGATCCAGCTCTGATCTTTTTATATTCATTTGTGTGTCCTGTCTCTCGTCTTAGCTGATATTTAAAAAAAAAAGACTGCTGATAACACTAACCAAAGATCAATCACAATACAACTTACTTGGTCCGTCAGTAACTTGGTCATCTATAATACAAAGTAGAACGATGTCTGTCTGTTTGTTTGTTTGTTTGTCTGTCTGTCTGTTTGTAGCGAAGGATCTCGCTAACCACTGAACCGATCGGGTTCTCCTTAACAGGGTAGATTCTCATATGTCCCTGGAAGGTTTATAACTATTTTGGGGGAGGGTACCACCACCTTCCCTAGAGAAATTAAATTTTTTTTAAATTTCTCAATTTTAGAAAGAGAGTTCAACGAAAAACAAACATCAAACGTAATTTTTTTTTACTTTTTCTTTTAAAATCTAAAATAAGAAATTGAATTACTAAATTCGACTCTCTCCTCCTCAAGTGCCCCTAGAGGCCTCTAGGGGCGTAGCCGCTAGTGCTTTATAAGACACTTATATATTATATATTGATATGTAAAGATTTTGTGTATTTACCTAAAACCAGCTTGTAGCTTTGTTGCGGCATAATTCTGTACAACAGCATCTATCTGACTCGTATCTAATACAAATAAATACATAAATCTATTAAAATCAACCAGATCTTGCTTAATAACTAGCATGCAATAAATATAGATAAAGTTTGTTATTTCCATAAAAGTGCCATAAAGTATGAAGCCACCTTATTTTTAAAAGCGAATTTTTTTAATTATTTTAATTAGGGTAGGTCCGTCTCTCCTTCTGACCGTCTGTCCGTACGTCCGTCTGTAAGGGATAGTTTTTTTC